>NC_056736.1:411920866-412156933 GCF_019279795.1 Protopterus annectens | reverse complement strand
GACATACTTCTGTAAATTAAAAAATGAGATTTGTGCATAAACACCTGCTACTTTCATTACTTCTTGTATTGTCATCAGTTAATTATACGTGCCTTTATTATGGAAATAGCTGCATGACAACAAGATCCTGACCCAGCCCTTTGTTCTACAATCCTGCCATTAAATTCATCTACATTGATCATAGCGCAGTTTTCAGCAATATGCATCTCCATGATACATTACAACTTTCTGTAATGGTGGCAGGCAGAGAAATAAGAGGTAGGTAGACAGATAGTAAATAGATAGATAGATAGATACACATATAGTTTAAATATAAAGAATTCCAGAAATAATGAAGTTTATATGTAAATTACAAAATAAGACAGCAGCAGAAACGTTAAGAGGCATAACAAGATTGAGCAAATTGCTTAAAATATGGCAGATAAAATGAGTGTGGTGGGAATCTGAACATTTCACAATGAATATATATATATATATATATATATATATATATATATATATATATATATATTTATAGTAGCAACAAGAAGCTGTAGGGCAGCTAGCCCCCCCGTCCCAAAAAAGTTTTATGTATAGAGAAAACCCTCATCGCCCCACCACCATATAAAGTAGCGCTTACTACTGATTATCAGCACTTCATACTTCCAAGCTTTCATTTGAAAATAAAAATGAAAACGGGAGAATACTTTGTTTTAGACAAAAGTTGTGTATCTGCATTTATTTATTTATTTTTAGACTTCAGAACACCAGAGTACCATTTCTGAAACATTGTGGTTGAATTTGTCTGATTCAGGAACTCCTAGTTTAGGTGAAAATGTGTATCTCGAACGAATTTGATACACTGATGTTGAAAGGGAACTAGCAGCGAAAAGGAGCTAAGAAGGCCGTAACAAATGACCTAAAAGTAATCAAGTAGATTCAGAATGCAGCAAGTACAACTAGCGGAATACTTGAATACAAAGAGAAAAAAAGGAGCTAAGAAGGCCATAACAAATGACCGAAAAGTAATCAAGTAGATTCGGAATGCAGCAAGTACAACTAGCGGAATACTTTAATACAAAGAGCAAAAAAGGAGCTAAGAAGGTCGTAACAAATGACCTAAAAGTAATCAAGTAGATTCGGAATGCAGCAAGTACAACTAGCGGAATACTTGAATACAAAGAGAAAAAAAGGAGCTAAGAAGGCCATAACAAATGACCGAAAAGTAATCAAGTAGATTCGGAATGCAGCAAGTACAACTAGCGGAATACTTTAATACAAAGAGAAAAAAAGGAGCTAAGAAGGTCGTAACAAATGACCTAAAAGTAATCAAGTAGATTCGGAATGCAGCAAGTACAACTAGCGGAATACTTGAATACAAAGAGAAAAAAAGGAGCTAAGAAGGTCGTAACAAATGACCTAAAAGTAATCAAGTAGATTCGGAATGCAGCAAGTACAACTAGCGGAATACTTTAATACAAAGGGAAAAAAAGGAGCTAAGAAGGCCGTAACAAATGACCTAAAAGTAATCAAGTAGATTCGGAATGCAGCAAGTACAACTAGCGGAATACTTGAATATAAAAAGAAAAAACACCACCTGTAGAAAATAAGATGTTATTATCCCACTTTACAGAAACTAGATACATTTACATCTAACATACTGTGTAGTATTTATTTAGTTTAGTTTAATTTGCTAGCCGGGAAATTTTGACTGGGCATAACTCATTTCAGTGTAGGTCTAGGGAGAAAAGCCCCAGTAGAAAAAAACACAACACAATCAAACATAACAACATTTTGTGGTCTTACAATATGACAGGTTCTACATATATACATACATGCATTCAATGAGTCTAAACAATACAGTACTATTAAACATAAATGGTAAACACTGATTTAGGTTACATTACTTAAATATTATGAGTTCTAAGGCAGTATGTACATGTTTACTTAGGGTTGTGTGAAATACTAGGACATATTATTTCACAAGAAAGTGGTGTGAATTTTGATCAGACTTCTTAGAAAGGTAAAAAGGGCACACAGTGACTGAATTCTAGAATGTGTGGGTCAAAATATAATCCCCAGAAGGATTGTGGAGGGTCTTGAATAAGATGTTAAATAAGTAGGACCTGCAGCTTAAAAAATCAAGGTGGGTTGTCCCTTTCCTTCCATCAAAATATGTTTCTCTAGTTCTGTTGGCTCAGAGGAACAGACCTCTGACTGTGACCCAGGCAACACACGTTTAGTTAGCGACGTGGGAAAGAGAAAGAAATGACAGTTTCTTGCTTTCTCACCTCTCCTGGGGGACAGGCAGGAATGATGTGCTGGTGAAATACAGGCTGCTTAGAATGACAGCTCACTTTGGCATATGGGTAAGTTTGGGAGGCATCCCTGCCTTAATGCCTGTAGCAGTGATGCTCCTAAGCCACTCTTCATTGTACTCTGTGGCTAATACAAGGGACGCCAGCAAGCTGATGGGTGGGGGAACTATGAGACAAGACAAAATCTCCTATTATGTGCAGCTATGGTGTCTCATTGGCTCGCCCTCTCAATTTACTTTGCTAGTAAATCAGATGGCTGGTGTCCTCCACCAATGGGATTGCAACTGAGAATCAAGATTACACATGAATGGGTATTTATGGAGAATGCCATGTTTTTGCAGTTGTAGACCCCTAACTTGCTATATGAAAATGTAAAAAAGCGCCTTTTCTGTTTTTGACAACATAAACCAACATTTAGGTTATGTGCACAGCAACAGAGTTCTTTATGGCAGCTGTATTTATCATTACAGGTATTTAGCTGTTTTGTTTTTTTTTTTGCAAAAAATGTTCTCCTTCATTTTCACCACTTAACCAAAGTACATCATTTTATGATTTTAAACACTATCCATTTGTGCCTTGTCCACCATTAAAAAACACTGTGCTGAATTGCTATAAGAAATGAAAGTAAGGCAGTCTAGCCAAATCATATGTAATCTGAACATGATTCAGTGAACTCAGCAAGTCTTAACAAAACTGCCAGTCTAACAACTGGGCAAAAGCAGGTTGATTGTCTACAAGACTGAAGTATGTGTTTGTGTGTAGGGGGATTGAGTTTGGAAGTGATCCATCAGTGGTCAGAAGTATGTGAAAGTGTGTTGCATTGTGAGTGGCAGATTAGTTTTTTTTTCTGTGTAAAAGGGAAAAAAAGTGTTGCACAGCTCTCAACCAGTCAGGGACAAAGCTCAACAGAACCAGGAACAAATCCAGAAATAATCATGGACACTGAAAATATTAATACTGTTAACTTGAAATATTGATAGAACGTGAATTATATACATTTTCTGAACTAAAAGAAGTCTATAATTTTAATAATTATCATCACTTATTAAGTGTAATTCACCACCTTATTCTCCAAAAGTCAACAGTTTTAAGAGGGATTGAGAGGGACAGAGCTAAAATTTCTGTCAAAATCAGGGACATCCCTGAATATGAGGGTCAGCTAAGAGGTTTGAAATGTTGGAGTACATGTTATTTTGAATGTTCATAACAGGACTGGTCAAACGAGAGGTAACTTAAAGCATGGAATAAAGATGAAACCATTGATGCAATCATGCAGAATACATTGTGATACAGAATATGAGATGGTAAAGAAGAAATGGAATGAAACAAAGATAAGTAGATTGTGGGAGGTACAAAAAGTATATGAAAGGGAAGGGTGAGCTATCTGGAATATTTTAAGAAGAATAAAAGATAAATAAATGAGTACAGTGTGCAGGTCCCTGTAAAGGCGTGGGGGGGTTGCCCTGATGCCCTTTCGCTGAATTGTTTTAGGTTGAAGTTCACCGAATTAAGTGTCATGTTAATGTGTTGGTCTGCTACATTTTTATATACTGCATTATATTTCATAATTATTCTGCCCTTTTGTTTGTTTGCTTGAACGATTCCCTTTTTAATAAAACATGCTTGAGGAAAGATGTAACGCTTTTCGTAAGTGCCTAAAATTGCATCAACAATTGAGTTTGACATTGTCGGTTTAAGTATGCGATATAAAATCTTTAAGACATTTTACCATCTAAAAAAAGAGCACTTCCAAAAAGCAAAGTGGAATTCATTTAAAAAAGTTAAGACAAAACTTCACAGAAGGATGAAATGTTTTACTGTAAATAAATGTACATTCAAAGAAACTGGCACTACATTTAAAAGCCTTTTAGTTACACTTGCTTAAATTTATTTAACGGTTAAATGTGAGCAAGAGCAATTTACGAATTCTTATTCTTAACTTTTTTTGTATCCTTCACTAACTTGCTTTATTCAGTTCCTTCCTCTTCAATTGAAGCGCTCCGCTCCTTCCATTTTCCAATCCAACAGGACAGGTGAAACTCAAACCATCAGCAAGTTGAAGGTGCACTGCTCAGTGCTCTGCTGTCCGATTGAATTAACTACTGCTGACTGGTTCTCACTCTCTTTTTCCCGGCACACAATGTGCAGAAAGAGAAGAGAGTGAGAACCAATTAGTAGCCATCCAGCCATCCGCGTCATGTACGTGACTGCAGATGTGGCAGTCCAATCCCCTTCTACTTTACTGCGGTTACAAACCACATAGACTTCTTGGCATCTGTACACTGATGCCTTCTCTTCTTAATTTGGACTGGTTTTACAGGTGTCCGAATTTACAAAAGAAACTTTTTTTTATACCCGAAACTCGTCGAGCATGCATGCAATTCGAGTCCGGGACTTTAACAGTGAGTCAGTTGGACTCACAGCTAATCAGCCACTGCCAGCCAGTATTAATTTGCAAATACTAAATATTTTCTTTTCTTTCTTTTCACAGCTGGGGGGGGGGGGCTGCAGTCCTGCAGTCTGATGGCACAACCCACCCCGAGTAAAACCAAGATAAAACTATTTAACTATTACTGAATAACCTGACAAATGATTGGGAAGAAGAACAGAAACATTCTCAGAAAGGAATCTTTCCAGATTTCAAATATGTCTGAAAAAAGCTTATGTTATACTACTATGATGTGAATTCAATTAAACATCAGCCCAGAAATGCTTTCAAAGGTGAAGTAGTCCATTTGTGACAGCTTTTGACAAAATGTATACAGATTTTTGACATCTGTGCCAAAAGTATGAAATTCCCTGTAATTTATTCTTCAAAAGAAGGCAGTAGTTGCAACATGCACAGAAATCTGTAACAGACAAAACACACTCTGAATCTGCTCATTTAAGCTTTTTTCACGTATTTACCAGGTCAGTTAAGTTGCCTTTTTCTCCTCATTTGCAAGATTAAATATACCCAAGCCTGTGAAATAATGTGACTGAAACTGCATGAACAGCAAAACTTTCAGACATTTAACAGTTCTTTAAACCCTAGAATACTTCTCAACTGTCCAGATATCTGCAGAATAACCACATTTTGCCTCATATTTTGGTCTGCTCCTCTTAAAATTTGTGGCAAACTACAGAAGATTTAAGCCAGTAAATAATGACGTACATTTGAGTTTCAGACTGTGTATCCTTCAGAAAAAACAAGCTAACACAAAACCTGTTAGTCTAGCAACATTCTAAATTCATAAAAACAATATTTAAAATCTGTCTGCATTTTTTGGGTTTTTGTCCACCCTATTATTTAGGGCTTTATCCAGATTTCTTATGTTAGGAACTTGAGAGGTATGCCAAAACAGTGGTATATATCTCCAGTGTAATTGTTTTTTTCCTCTAGTGTAATTGTTAATCCCAAACACTTAAAGGAATGCTTATCACTGTCACCCACTTTACTCATTGTATCTGCTTTCAATATATTTAAACTATGTAATTAATTAATCCATTTCACAGCTCTTTGAAAATAAGTAATACACTTGTAGCATACATTGACAAGCCCAGTTGTGATCTCAGGGTGAAATTGGCCAGAAATCCAAGTGCTTATGTACACTGACACACACACACACACACACACACACACACACACACACACACACACACACACACACACACACACACACACACACACACACACCATTGTCAAAATATCTTGCTGTCTGTTGTCATCAGATTTAAAAACAAAAACGTACAAGCCGTCGAGTATGTTTCTTTCTTACTTACCTTGAGAAAAAAGTAAATGTCCTCATCCTGCAACCTGTGGACAGTGGACACGAGTGGGCGGCTGTGTGGTGTCAGTCTCGTTCTCTCTGCAGAAGTTTGCTAGACTACCTGCTGCTGCTATTTTCTTCCTGAATCCCATCCGAGTATCACCTCTCCAGGACCAGCAGTCTTCCTCGTGACGTGACATCATCTCACAAACACAAGACGTTGACGTGACATACACTTTGGTTGGGTGCCACAAATAGTGGATGTGTTGTGGCTGTAAACAACTTTTTTTTAAGCTGAGTCACTCAGACTAGCAGTTAGGCACTGTCTCATCATGCTGACATCATCACGCATGCCTCTGCATGTTGATGACGTTGTGGGATAACATCAGAGATGCTTGATTAGATAAACTTTAACTACAAAATGTAGATAACAAAAATTGGGATTTGAAGGGGCCACTTGCAATTCATTTCACCCCCAAAAAGGGGAAATTCTGAGGAATTCAGTATGGTTTACTGCATAAGAAGTCATCAAACAGCCCTCTTCTCAGGCAAGTGCCAGAACTCTAGAAGGACAGTAGTGCTAATCAAATAATAAAGCCAAAATAGAAGAATAAGTCTCAAAAGTCTTCAGCCAATATAACCAAATCATTGATTAACAGGTTGCTGTTAGGCAGTAGACCAGTTGAGCCTATTAAAGTCAGAGGGACTGATAAAGGTCAGTTGGGTTCCCTAACTAACATATCAGGAAGATTGGAAACTACTTAGGCCTATCTATCCTAAGTATCAGATTCTGAGACCAAGCGTTATAAATAAGAAATTTTGTAAATTAAGAGTCCATCATTAAAGAAGGATAATATCCCCTTCCAAAAAGCATGACTGAGTCAAGCCTTAGTTGTAGAACAATTCCACAGATAAAGAAAATTAAGGAAGAAGCCCATAACCTCAAACCAGATGATTACGACCCTAGGCTAAAAATAATGAAGAAGTAAAACAACAGGCTGTTAAATCTGTGTGTGTGTCTGGGGGGTGGCTATGTTAACCTTAACCAGGAAAATGAATAATGATTTCTGTGTCAATCAACCACTTTGGGCAGGGTATTGTAAAACTATATCAGTGATATAAATACAGAGGAGGGAACTGCATGACCCTGAATGCATTTATAACAGATAACAGATGTCTGAAAATTATTTGTATAAGGGAAACTGTTCTAAAGGTGTCTTCCATAACAAATAAGAAATGGAAAGGGTGGACAGACAGGTGCATATATCTTGCGTTTTATCCTCTTCTACCATTTAAGCTGCCTTATCCATAGCTAAGTGATGGGCAAACCTGCACACCTACAGTTAAATTTAATCTGTTTCATAAAAAAAACCTTTTTATATTTGTTGTTTTAACTATTGCTCTTGTACACGTGGGGAGATGTTGCTGGGGGTACGCATACACCTATGAGCGGTCTCAGTCATTCTTTTGGGACTTGTCTGTTGTTCTTCATTGCAGGGGTGTATATATTCTGAGAGCTCTGCTCTCAGACATGCCCCCTGCACTCTTACACCCTCCATGCAAGATTAAGGGCTCAGGCAGTGCGCCTTCATTAATATGCATGTTGTGCTGCCGTCTTGCTCCTAAACGGCCATTTCCATGCAGGACTAGGCTATTCCTGCACAGACAGATAGTAAATCCACGGGCCAGTGTGGGCGGCTCCCCCTCATTACTTATATATACTAACTTTGACATTGCCAAACCACAGAGAAAAAGGAAAACACTGATGCACCATGAGCTTGGTTTTATTGGCCCCATTTTCGTATATTCATACACGAGAGCCTCAAAAATGTAAAACTGTTACCATATAGTACATATACTAGAACTCTTATTTCTTTTAATTTGTCACTGCTTACTTTTGTTTTCATTCTTAGTCTTAACATATACTAGAACTGTAGCTCAGTCAGTCATTGTTTTCTCTGTTTTCCTTTGGTACATATATGGGATGATTTATTTGGCAGTGGGTTCTCTCTGAAAATAGGTTTAACTCAAGTCAGCAAAATATAACAAATTAAAGTCACAATTGTCACATAATCACAATTTGTAAGTATTTATATATTATATTTATGTATGTATTTATGCATCATTTGTTAACTGGCCAACTGAACTGATCAACAGACCCTCTTCAATAATGGCTTTAGACAGAAGAAATATTCCAAATTATCACAAATAGAGACACAGAACATAAACACATACAGAGAAATTAAATCACTTGTTGAAAATAGCACTGTGAATAAACACAAAAATTGAAATAGCTACATAAAACTGAAATCATTTATTAACAGTAACATAGTAAACTCAAATAACACAGACACACACACGCACACACACACACACACACACACACACACACACACACACACACACACACACACACACACACACACACACACACACACACACACACACAAACATTTATAATACAGATGTTCCAACAACAGAGCTTACATAATGTTACTACACTTATATTTCAATACTTTTAACTTTGGAACTGTGTGATTAACTATTGTATCTGTACATTTGACACATGTAAGTATCCTAAAGGTAATCTTTAATTTGTACTGAATGCACTATTGCAGTGTTGTGTGGGCTTCTTTGTCCCATTTAAGCCTACAGTGCTTGAAAGGCATATTCACACACAGTGCTATTATTTTATTGTAACTAAATTGTGGTACTGAATTCATAGTATTTAATGACTGTGCAATTAAACAATTCCAATATAAAAAGAAATTATCTGAACAAGTACGATGAATGGATGCTTTATTTGTTCAGTTTAAAAGAATTTTCTCACATTTAACTTTTCATTGATTCTGAGCTTCATTCAATTATTATGCAGCCTACCAGTAGTCAAGAATGTGACATCTTATTAACTGACTGCCAGCAGCTATGAATGAGTTAAGTTTTTCCCTTGAATGTTAATATATTTTGTTAGCACAGTTTCAAAGGAACCGCCTCCTGCCTGGGTCCCTCGTGAATGAGGGGAAATTAGTATAAGAGCCCCCTGCTGCATGGATCATAAAGAGTAATGGGACGATGCTTCTGATAATTTTTCTGAAAGTGGTAGATGATAGCCAGGATGTAGTAGTCTAGCAGTTAGCACAGGGGATTAAGGCTCTGAACTGTTAACATGCTTCTTCCTGTAATGCATGGTATGAGTAAGTCATATAACCAAATAGTATTTCTGGGTTCACAAATGAATAAAATAAAACAAAAAATACAAATGGATTTAATACTAAGTTGAACCTTGCTATGGTAGGAAGAAAATTGGCTCCTATCTTGTTTAAGTTTTAGTGTGATCTGGAGTAGGTGCATACTGCCCAGAAGATGAAAGGCAAGCAGCAGATGTAAACGTTCAGGCCTTGCAATATATAGTTATTCCTATTGCTTTATTTGTTTCTGGTTTTAAGTGGTTTGAAAGCTTGTATCGGTCTTGAATTGTTTCAAAACTTTATCAGTGTGTGTATGTATGTGAGTGAGTGTGTGTAATTCAATGAAAGGATTAGCGTGTAAGCATAACTGAAGGCACTTGTCTGCTTCTATAATGTCATCTAAATTTCAAAGGAGAAAAAGGAGGCACAAATGTTTAAGTGTGTCTACTTAAATGTGTATATGGCTAGGCATCTTATGCTCCTTGTGATCACTTTGTGATCACTTACTTAGTATTTGTTATATGTTACTAGATCTTTAATCAGAAGTGGTTCTGCATGCTTGAGTTTCTGCTTGGTGCCAAATGTCATGGCTGCATAGGTGGCAGTTGTCCTGATAAGATTATTAGCTGTGAAGCAAGATCAGACTTGGTTAAATCTTCCTGTAGACCTTCCTTAACAAGAGCTCATAGGTTCATAGGCTCATAGGTAGATACTAGCCTATCAACCCAAGGGCCTATGTAAGCCTAGCGAACAAGGTTCCCTGGTTTATGCCACCCAAGAAAGTTATTTTCCTGTGCCACTGTCCAACAGAGACACAGAAGTGATCCCCGGGGTGTATTTCCTATTTCCCATACACTCATCAAGATTTTTCTTGAAGAGTGCTAATGAAGAACTTTGCTTGACATAGATGGGTAGCCTGTTCCAGAGTATGGGAAGTCTCTGGGACAGGAATCTATCCCTCCAGCATGTCCTGTTTATTGTGGTGACAATGTTTAGGTCCCTAGAGTGTGTAGCTCAGAGGGATTGGGATTTCTTTAGGTGTGGCATGTCTAACAGCTCTGGGTTTGACATAGCTTTATATGTTAGGCAGAGATCACCTTGGAGTAGACGATATGCTACGGAGTAAAGCTGGAGTTTTTTGAGGCGGTCAGTGTAGAGCATTTGTTTGAGACCAGTAATCCTCTTTGTGAGGTACTTCTGTGGCCTTTCCAGCTGTTGCAGATGTCTTGTGAGGTACATTCCAAAAGGGGTCGTTGTACTCTATAATGGGTCGAATGAGTGTCGAGTAGAGGGGAACAATTACCTCTTTTTTCCTGGATGAGAACCCTTTTATGATGAGGTGTGCCACAGAGTAGGACTTCCTGACTACTGTGGCGATGTGACTATCAAAGGAGAGACTACTGTCCACCTGGGTCCCAGTGTCTCTTGTCACGCATTTGGTGTTAAGTAGATTGCTGCCTATGTGGTAGTTCATGGGTACAGAGTTTTTACCAAAGGGGATGACACTGCACTTTTTGGCATTGAACTTGAGGCCATGGCTCTGACACCAGGCATCTGTCTCAGCGAGGCCCTTCTGTAGGATGTCCACATTGTTTGGGGACTTGACTATGGCTCCTAGTTTGCAGTCATCAATTAACTTCATTAGCCAGAGGCCTTTTGTTTTAGCCTGTACTTCAGAGAAGTAGATACCAAACAGGAGAGGTCCCAGGACAGAACCCTGTGGTACTCCACTTGTCACTGTTTTGAGGTCAGATTTGGAGTCTGCAACTTTTACAGTGTGGGTTCTATCAGTGAGCCAGTTGGCAACCCATCTTGTGACGTAGGGATTTATACCTAGTTTAGTGAGTTTAGTTATAATTCCAGAATGGGGGATGGTGTCGAAAGCCTTGGCGAGGTCAAGATAGGCTGTGTGAACCACCTTACCCTCATCTACGGCTTTGGTGACTTCCTCAAAGAAGTCGATCAGGTTCAGGAGGCATGATCTGCCTTTCACAAACCCGAACTGGGTGGGATCCAGAGTTTGGAGGGTGCCAATGTCTGTGTTTATGAGTTCCATGATGATATGTTCCATGGCCTTGCAGACCAGGCTCATCAGGCTAATAGGTCGATAGTTCCCAGGATCAGTGGTGGCTCCCCCTTTGTGGAGTTTGATAACTGTTGCTGTGCGCCATTCAGTGGGCACAAAGCCTGATGCAAGGCTATTATTGAACATGGTGCTTAAGTGGGGAGCCAGTTCATTCTGAAGTTCGTGTAAAATGCAGCCTGGGATGTTGTCGGGTCCCATGGATGCTGTGTTTTTGGCTTTAGAGAGTGCAGCTTTTACCTGCGTAGTTGTGATTACAGGGACTCTGCATTCTTCCTGTATAGATATGGGCCCTTTAGGGGGTGAGAGGGGGATAAAGTTAGCACTGAACCTATCTGCCAGGATGTTGGCAATATCAGTTGGTTCTGTAATTTTCTTGCCTTTGTGCTGTAACTCAGAGCAGATCTGGGTGTTGCCATCGAGATTCTTGACATAGCTATAGAATGCTTTGTGGTTGTCCTTGGAATTAGTGGCAATTTTGTTTTTGTAGCTAGCTTTGGAAGATCTTATAAGGGATCTCAGCTTCTTACTGAGGTTGATCAGGGAGCTCCTCCACTCATGGGATTTTACTCTCTTTTGCAACAGTTTCTTCCTTCTGTTGTACAGTTTGTTTATGGCAGGGGACCACCAGATTGGCTTCCTTTTTTTGGAGGATAGCTTCTTGGTTCTGTTTGGGATAGCATGATCCATGCACTCGTGTAAGTGCTTATAGAGTGCATTTGTGTAGGATTCAGCAGTTGTAGCTGTATTGTCCATCTGCATGGGTGTCATGAAGTTCACCACTTCTGCCTTAAGAAGCATGAAGTTGGCTTTGGAGAAATTTTGTACTGTGGTTTCCTTAATGGGGGGTGGGATGTCAATATCAAGGGTGATTAGCTTATGGTTGGATCGGACCAACAAGGAGCTGACTTCAGGTGTGGAACACCGGTCACTCATGTTGGTAATGACTATGTCTAGGATATTGTTGCCCCTGGTGGGGGTGTGGATAAGTTGATCCAGGGCATTGGAGTTTATGAATTCCAGAAAGCGTTGAGCTAAGGAGTTGGTACATGAGTAGTTTTCCCAGTTAATGGTGGGGTAGTTGAAGTCACCCATTATTAGGGTGTTTGGTTGAACCCTAATATTTTCCAGTACATCAAGAAAAGATGAGTGGGAATCCCAGGGCATGGTGGGGGATCTGTAGCAAGCTACAATTTGGATTGCAGTTTTGCCCAGAGTTAGTTGCACCTGGATATCCTCAGATACATTATGCTGAGCAACTAGCCATGAGGTGTGGATATCCTTAATGAATATGGACACACCTCCGCCTTTGGTGTTTCAGTCCAGGTTACATGGCCGAAAAATGTGGCATGAGTTATAGCCTGGTAGTGCAGGGGTGCTCTCTGGAGCCTTGAACAAGGTTTCGGTCACTGCACATATATTGATGTTCTCCATTTTAAGGAGTGCCTCGAGTGAGTGCATTTTGAGATTTAGACTTCTAGCATTGAGTAGCATTACCCTCAGTTTTTGCTTGCCTGTTCCTGTTATGGTGGTGAATTTGTTATTTGAACCTTGCCTAAAAAAGGCACTATAGGGGCAGCAAGAGCCTTAGCCAGTATCCAGAATCCCAGGGGTGACAGGTGCAGGCCATCTGTGGCAAAGCATCGTGGTCTGTCGACCATGTCATCCCAAGCAGACAGATACTGGATCCCCTTAGAATGACATCAAAAGCTTAGCCAATTGTTGAAGTCAATCATTTTGTCCTTGTACTGGGGTATCATTCTGGATGATGACAGAATGCTACTCAGGGCTAGGGTCATACCTGCCTGGGTAGCTCACCCCCACACCCCCCTTACTATATATACCAGCTCTGAGACTGCACTACAGTGGAGAAAAGGGGTTTGAAACACTTCCGTGTATAAGACGTTGTGTTGGACAACTAGTTACTTACTCTGTTGAAGAAATGAAAGTTTGATGACTAAACATTTGGTGTTTATTGTTCGCTGTTCAGCTGTTTGATATTTAGCTCATTCGACAGTTGAACATAGACCCAACCAAGGGTTATTTTTAACTTTTGATGGATGTGAAGCAGATCCTAACCAAACTTTCAAGTGAGTTTAGTTAAAGGTGTATATGGTTAGACAGCTTATGATCTTCATGATCACTTACCTAGTATTCTTCCTGTGTTCCTATCAATAATGAATAAAGAAAAGAAGACAGGGCCCCAAACCGAATCCTGAATATACCCCTACCTGCAGTTTACATTGTTCAAATCAGCAATTAGTATTGCAACCATGAATAATTCATTTTCCCAGTTTTTAACAAATTTGCTCTGTTACAGTACGAGAAGGTCGTTTGTAACTATGTCTCATAAAATATCATGTTGTATCCTGTAAAGTGCCTTACTCAAATCATCTGCCACAATTTTAACATCTGTTTCCCTCTTTATTATATTATCTATAGTTTCTCTTTTTATCATTAATAACCCTTGGGTTCCTCTTCCCTTTTTCTGAAATATTGTTTGTTCTAACATTTTATTTAATTTAGTCTCCAATCTCTTTTCCATCATCTTCACAAACATCTTATAATCTGAATTATTTAAATCTATCTGTCTTGTCTCCAGTTTTTTATATCCTGTTTTCCCCCTTTTTTCTATATAAATTTCATAGTTCTAACACATATTTCTTCTTTTCAAAAACCTTCCTCTAACCATTCATTTAATACTTCTACAAAGTACTCTTTCTGCCAATCTAACATGTCATATAAATAATATTCTATCCCATCCAATCCCATTGCTGATTCTACATTTACTATTTTTAATACATTATACATTATTCACTTCTTCCAATGTTGTTTTTTTTCTAAATCTTCATTGTCCTATTTTGTTAAATTTTTAACTTTCCACTTTTGTTTTCTTTCTATCTTATTTTTTATAAATGTCTTTTCTATATATTCTATTACATTCATTATTTCTTCACTTTTAACACTTTCTCTTCTCTCATTGCTTAATTATTTTCTTATTCTTTTGTTTTCTCTTACTATTCTGTTTAAATAAGGTGCCACCTCTTCATTTTTCCATTGTAAAAATACCTTTGTTCAAACATCTTTTTACTCTTCTCTTGATTCATCTCATACATTTCCTTTTACCTCTCAAAATATTCCTTCTTATTTCTTATTAAATCTCTAAAGCATAATTGCGTACTTCTTTGCATTTGTTTTTCTCATATTTTCTGTTTAAATTTTGCTATTAAAAAAAAACATTTCTTATATTTTTCTTTAAAACTTATCCACCAACATGTCCAGTTCTTGTAAAATTCTTTCACATCTACAAGATCTTTTCATAATTGCCTAACTCTTTCTGTATCTTTCTTATCTAAATCCTTTTCATTTTTTCTTTTAATACTTTTGCCTATTTGTATATATTCCCTTTTTCCTGACTATCTATCCAAATTGTATAATTTTCATACTTACTGAAACAATAAAGTAATCTACCTTGGCTCTTAAATTATATTCCTTCTGTAGGTCCAACGTCTATTGTTCCGTATATCTATCTATATAGATATATATCTATATATATTTATACATACACACACACACACACACACACATATATATATATATATATATATATATATATATATAGATATATATAGATATATATATATATCTTTCCATCCATGGTGGTGCAGCGGTAGCATTGTTGCCTCACAGCAAGAGGTTCTCCTGTTCGATTCTCAGCTAGTGCGTGGGGCGTGCCTTTTGTGTGGAGTCTACATGTCCTCCCCGCGGGTCGAGTGGCATTCCGAAAGACATGCGTGAATGGACGTGCCTTTGTTGAAGGTTGGGCATTGAGCTGGCAACTCGGCACCATGAAAATCTACTGCCAATCATTAGCGGACCGGAGTTCTGCTGTGGCGACCCCTAACCGGGAAAAGCCGAAAGACAACAACATATATATAGCTTTCCACCTTGAATTATGTCTGACATTATTTTAACATCATCACCCTCTTTTTTATTTTTCTCAAATCACAATTAAAATGCTCCATTAATATTAGCTCAATATTCACACTTACATAATCTAATATTTTTTAACATCCCCTCTACTTCTTTTTTTGGTTACATATGCATACACTGCTATAATTCTATAAACTTGCTCTTCCATCTCATATCTATTTTAAAGAAAAATCCAAAATTCCTATTGAACGTTTACAAGATATTCCTATACCTGAGCATGTTTTTCCCATATATTCTAAATAGTCTCACCTCCCCATAACTTTTCTACTTGTAATCTCACATTTTCTGTTAAAATTCTTGTGTCTTGCAGTATAATATTATCATCAAGTGTCATGCACCATTCCAATAGACCTAGTCTTCTTTTTATATTCTTTATACTGTTCACATTTATTGCTAAAATTCTGAGATTTTCTTTTATTGATTTAGTTTCCCTTTATTTATTATGTGCCTTTTTATTTTCTTTCATACCTAATCCTTTAAATTTCCTTTTCCTGTCTTTTACCCTTTTCCCAGTAGTTTTTTTCTTCCCTTAACCACTCTCCTACTATTTTTTTCTTTATCACTTGCTTCTATTATTACTTCATGCCATTCTTTTTCTATCATTTTATCTTTTACTTCTCCACCTTCTACTAGATCATTATTATCTGTCATTATCTGCTCTTCTTGTTCTTTTCCTTGATCTCTTTCTAGTTTTTCCTCCTTCTCTATCTCTTGTCCAGTCTCATGCTTTCTACCCACTTTCTTCTCATATTCTTCTGTATTTTCCTTACAATCCATCCATAAGTGACCTGTTTTTCACATTTAAAACATTTAAATTCACATCTTTTTGCATCGTTCCATACTTTACCACAAATATAACATTTCATTTTGCTACAATTGTTAATTAAATTATCACAATTTCCACAAAAAAAAAAAAAATTTTTTGTTACCCCCAATATTTTACAGTACATTTGTTTCTTTCTACATTTATCCAACTCCATTTTCCACCTGCCCCCACTACTCCTACTTTTATCACCGCTAGTCACCTGACCACACCCTGCTCCAATCAACTACCCCTTGTCTTTTTCTCCAGTCACACTCCCTATCTTGACTCTGTCCTTAGCACATACATAATAACTGCTGCCCATGCCCTCACGCTTGCCTCCATATTTGAACCACAATACCACTAATACCCAACCACCTCTCCCACACAAAATGCAATTCACCTTAGGATGTATATTCCTCACCTTCACACTCCTAACCAACATCACATCCATTCATACTAACACTTCACTAGAAAACACAATGTTCCATATAACACATACTTCCACTAAAACAAACTCACACATAAATTTCCCTATCAGCGCTACACTATTTAAAGAGAGCTGAATACTACACATATATAAGTTTCACATAACATATTACACTAGAAAAATATAATTTACATCCAACAAAGAAATAGCACACACAATTAGACACATATTATTTATCACAAAGAGACTTCTTATATCAGGAAACATGCACCCAAACCCAGGACCACTTAATACCCTATTCCCAACCAAACAAACGTCAGACTTACTGACTCTTAACATCAACACCAGGAGTATATCTAACAAGCTTCCTGACCTGCATGCATTTATAACCCACTACTCCCCAGACATACTAACCATTACTGAGACCTGGCTAAAACCAAGCATCCAAAATGAAGAAATACTACCACCAGGGTATAATATCTTAAGACTGGATAGAACAGGCAGGAAGGGGGTGGGGTTGCCATTCTCTTTAAAAATACACTAAACATAAAACCTCTACAGCCCCCTCTACCTAAATTTCAAAATGCTGCAACCATAGGCTCAATTCTATACATAAATAACACCAAAAAAAAAAATCAGTATTCTCTGCTGTTACATTCCCCCAGGTAATAACTCTCCCACTATTGAGGAAATCTTACAATGGACTTCAGATAATCTTCCACAGGAAACCATCCTACTAGGTGACCTGAATACTGACTGGTTAGCCTGTAACTCCAACAACCCCACTGACCATATTAATCTCTTTGGTTTTCCCCAACTCATTCAAGAAACCACTAGAGTAGATAAAAAAACCCCATAAACAATCGATTTTAGATTGGACACTAGTCAATTGCCCCAAGCAAAACTACCAGACAGGATGCCTACCAGATGGCCTAAGTGACCATCTCCCCACATTCCTCCTACATAAATGCACCAACTTTTCTAAGTCCATAGTTTTTAGACAAGTCAGAGATGACTGCAAACTAAATATATAGGATCTTAACTGTATTCTAAGGCAATGTAAATGGGAACCGCTACTAACCCTAGGTTTGGACCAAGCCATCGAATACTTTAACAGTACTCTCACTAATGTCCTTAATATAGTCGCACTCATTAGGAAAATTAGAGTCAAGGCAAACTATGCACCATGGCTAAGTAGGGACACAAGATCCCTATTAAAAGCTAGAGATAAGGCTTGGAAAATCTTGAAGAGGGATCACGCTTATCCAAACAAAACTACCATCAACTTAGAAATAAAGTCAAGAAACAAATCAAACTCGATAGACATAATTATTTCCTTGGTGTCTAAAACAAACACTCAAAAGATCCCCAAAAGTTTTGGCATACTATCAACTCCCTACTAAAACCAGGAAAAATGATCACTCCCACTCCCAGCTCCACCAATACTACTAAAGACATAGCCTCCCAATTTAACCACAACTTCACAGACTCCATCTTATCTCTATAATCCCAACTATCCAAAAACAACCATACATATATCCCAGTCAAACATCCTGATAATATCCCTTCCTTTACTCTCTCACCTGTTCCTACCTCTACAATCAAAAAACTCCTCCAAAAACTGAAACCTACCACCCTTTCTCCTGACAGTTTACCTGCCAACTTCCTAAAAATAGCTGCTGAATCTTTCTTACCCTGTTTCCGTCCTTATCAACTGCTCCATACAGGAAGCCTATATCCCTCAGCTATGGAAAGTATCATATATTATTCCTCTTCACAAAGGTGGGAACTCTTACGACTTTTCAAGTTACCATCCCATAGCCATCCTATCCCCTTTAGCTAAAGTACTCGAGAAACGTATTCACTCTCAGGTTATGCAATTCCTAAACTCACACAATCTCCTCTCATAGGTTCATAGGTTGGTACTGGGCTATCTGCCCGAAGGCATATATTAGCCCAGCCACGTTGTGCGGTATTCACCACCCCTTTAGTAGTTCCCTAGACCCTTGTACTAGCAGCTAGTACCCTTGGCCCCTATCTAGTAGTGCTGTTGGTGTGATCCCCGGTGTAAACTTTCTGTTACCCATCCACTCATCAAGGTTCCTCTTGAAGAGTGATAGTGAGGGGCTCTGTCTTATGTAGATCGGGACCCTGTTCCATAGTAAGGGAAGTCTATGCGAAGGGAATCTATCCCTCCAGCATATTCTATTCATTGTTGTGTTGAGATTTATATCCCTAGAGCATGTAGCTTGAGTAGATTTGGTTTTGCTAAGATGGAGCATGTTCAACAATTCTGGGTTGGACATGGCTCTGTACATTAGACAGAGATCGCCTCTGAGAAAGCGGTATGCAACAGAGAACAGTCTTTAGCTTTTTCAATCATGCTGCATAGGGCAACTGTTTGAGGCCAGTAATCCTCTTGGTTAGGTACCTCTGTGGTCTCTCCAGCTGCTGGAGATGTCTAGCCAGGTACATTCCAATTGGTGCATTGTACTCAATAATGGGTCTGATGAGGGAAGAGTAGAGGGGCACCATTACATCCTTAGATCTTGATGCGATCCCTTTCGTGATCAGACGGGTCACATAGAAGGATTTTCTAACCACTTTGGCAACATGGTTATCAAAGGAAAGCTGACTATCTACTTGGGTCCCTAGATCCCTTATTTCTTTTTTAGATTTCAGGGGATTACCTCCTATGTTGCAGTTTGCGGGTACTCTGTTTTTTCCAAAGGGGATTACTATGCATTTTTTTTGCATTTAGCTTGAGGCCATGGCTTTAACACCATGCATCAGTCTCATTTAGACCCTTCTGGAGGATCTCCATGTCGGCTTTTGTTATATTTTCCCTAATAGGTCCACCAGATATACCTTCACTGTGGCAAATCAAGTTCCAGTCCCCATCTATATTCCCTACTATTTCTCCCAAAATTTCTTAAGCTCCATAATAGCACTTTTCAGTAGAATATAAATACATGCCATTGTAATACTCCTCCCTTGCCAGTATCCCCTTACTACCAGAAAATCTACAATTTTTGTGTTTTTCTTCTCATCTGTCACTGTTGGAGCCCCTCTAGCAATTAGTATAATTATGCCTCTTTTCAACTGTCCCTGATATTCTGCTAAATATCCATTCTGAAATCCTCTGTTTGTCAAATTCACATGCTCATTTCTTTCCAAATGTGTCTCCTGCAGCATTGCTATTTGAACTCTGCATTTCTTAATATAATTTAGTAATCTCCTTTTTATCTGTACCTGCAAGGCCATTAAAGTTCCAGGATAATATGAACAGCATAGCCATCATGATAAAAAGCTATTGTTCCCACCTGTTATACATGACAGTTTTTTTTTGAATGTGTATTTCCAGCTTTTTTGTTACATGCATTTAGCTGTTAATTGTTAAGACTCATCTACCACTAACCTTGGCATAATTAAGTCTCCCATAAATATTTCCTTTTGTGGTTTTTCTTGATTTCTACATTTCTCTACTTTTATACAAATTTTCATAACATTTCTGAAATATCTGTAGTATTTTACAGGATCTCTGTTATGTTTCTTGTTATATGCTCTCTAAGTTTAACGACAACCTTTTCTACTTTCTGTTGCCTATCTCTTTGTGCTAAAAGTTTTTGTGCTGTCGAGTTATTATCAAAAAATAGTTGCTTAACAGCAAATTCGATGTTGTTAATCTCCATTCATTCTTGACTGATGGGTTTGGTTCCAACTTCACGGAACCAACTCAGCCGTCACACATAGCTCGTGCCAGGCAAAAACTCTTGAGCTAAGGCTCTACCCACAATACCCCTCTTCTCATTACCTCAGATCTCATTTGCCACTCTGAAAATTGGATGTGTCAGCTGATACTCTCAGATAAGTGCCTTTATTTAGTGCTTTTTGCGATTTTGCTAAAACGTTTAACTATTTCTTTCTTGATAGTCTCACTATTTTTCTGAGTGTTTGACTGCTTTCTGTTGTATTCTACTCAACCCCTTTTATCTGAAGGTATTCTTGTTACCATCACTGGTAACTTGCCTTCCCTCCCTTTCTCTTCTTATTGTTGGTAATCTTGGATACCATAGCTGGTATCTTTCTTTCACTCTCTTTACCTTTTTAGGTATTTTTAGTATACCATTACTGGTAGATCTAACTTTCAAAAAACAAACAGACTTTTTTCCCCCTCATACTGTTGTTTGTGTGTGTGTGTGTATGTGTGTGTGTGTGTGTGTGTGTGTGTGTGTGTGTGTGTGTGTGTGTGTGTGTGTGCATGTGGCGTGTGTGTGTGTGTGTGTGTGTGTGTGTGTGTGTGTGTGTGTGTGTGTATGTTTGTGTGTGTGTGAATTGGAAATGGCAGAAAAACAGAAAGGGACATCCAGTTTCAAACAATCAGGTCTGTGACAGAAAGATGCCCAATTTAGATGGGCATCTTTTTTGGGTGTACTGTTTGGGTGCACCCATCTAAACATTATATGTAAAATTTGTCAGGGCTTCAGTGCCCATTACTCTAGGAGAGAGACCTAATAAACTTATCTTGAAAGGCTTATTAAAATGTTCGTTTGATGAAGCCCGTATAAGTCTGAGACATCTAAATCTTCAAAGACAGGTACAGAAAAAGAGAAATCATTCTGTGCCAATCTCACCATAGGCACATGAGGTAAAGTCTCATAAGTTGCAGGTTCCCTCTGTCTCTTTGGAACCGACAGCAAAAGTTACTAAATTGACAGAATCAAGATCTTTCACACTGACAGTGGCAGAGTCTCCATTGGTACTGATGGTTATTGCACTGATACAGACTACTTTGGCACCGTCCACTGTTTCAGCTCCGATGACCTCTTCGGCACCGACAATAGCTTCTGCACCAGCATCACTTATTTCTCATTCGGTCCTGGCATCCCCTTCTACACAGCAACCGATGGTGCCAAAAGTCAAGTCAGTTATACTTCCCAGTACTACTTATTCCTCTTCTGTGGACCCCTTCTTGAGTCAACTCACCCAGCCCCTTTTATGACAGACCTGAGTCCCCTTCGGGAATGTCGATCTGTTCTTCCAGGAGTCTTTCTGAATTAGATGTAGTTAGATTGGAGGACCAGCTTTTGGCAGCCAGGAGTCTTCAGATCTCTCTCCCTCCCAGAGTTGAAGCTTACTGTCCAAGGACTCCACCAGTTTATCCTCCTTCAACCTCCCTCCAAGGTCTGGAGCCCTCCACTTTGATGTCCCCTGGTACCAGCTACCTTGGTGCCAACAGTGGACCTTACCTCGGCACCGGGGTTGTCTCTGTTGTCTTCAGATTCTTTGGATCAATTGCACACCTGGGACTGTGGTTCGGCTGTCGGTTCCGAGACCCTTTGTATGGTTTTGGTTGCTTCTATGGCGCTGTCTCTGGGTCTTGGGACTATAGCAGTTTCGTGCCCTCCCTGGCTCCTGTTCTGGATGGCGGCTCATCGGATTGGGGTGTGACCCCAATTCCAAGGTTGTCTTTCTCAGTTCTGGGTTCCCATTCCTCTTCAGGTGGGCCTGCCTTCCAGATCATGGAGAGAGCTTCGGCTTCAGCAGGCTCCCAGCTGGCTCCTTCCTCATCAGAGTGGCATATTTTTGTATCCTTTGGCTCACAGCTGTCACAGTCTACTACGTCTGGACAGGGGGTACAGGAGCAGCAAGACACCCCTGTTCAGGGTCTCCCCTCCTCAGAGTCTTTTTCAGAATTTCCCCCTGAGGAGACACCCCATAAGAGGATGTGCAAGAGGAAGCACCTAGATTCTCCAGAAGAATCAGTCACAGAAGACACAGATTACGATGAAGGGGAAAGTTCCCCCAGTCACCCCCTGAAGATGCCTCCTTCTAAGACCTCCAGGAAATATTGAAACAGAGGGGTGATTGGAAGCCCTCAAACCCATCCTCTGAGGAATCTGTGTTCTTGCAAGCTTTTCGTGCCCACCTATCTACTTCCTGGGTGACCCCCACCTGCTGGTGATCTAATTAAGCTGATTGTTCAGCGGGTGTGGAAGGCTCCTTATTCCATAGAGCCCATTCCCCAGAGACCAGATAAAATTCTGACAGCCCCAGAAGATCAGTCCCATTGGAGAAGGGGTCTAGCAGTGGATGCCATGGTGGTGGTGGCGGCCACCAAAAAGGAACTCGCCGAGGAGAGTTTGACTGTCCATCCTCCTAACTGAGAGCCTAGGATGATGGACAGGTTTGAGAAGTGGGTTTTTGCTTCATCAACCTTTGCTATTAGGTCCTTTAACTTTTTAACACATTTTACTAGACTTCAAAGGGACCTGATAACTGAGCTGTCAGTCATCTTTGCAAGAGCTGTATCTGACGAGGTTCGGGGCAAAATTGCCTCACAGCTTGCCACCCTGGAGTTTGTCTCAAACTCGTTCAACCTGCTCATTGCCCATGCAGCTGAAGGGACGGCTAGGGCAGTGGGTACAGGTGTTGCCATTAGGCGACATGCCTTGATGCGCTTGTTTGACTTCATGGAACCCTTCAAGTCTTCCTTCATCAACGCTCCGGTTAACAGCTCCTCTTTCTTTGGCCCAAAAGTTAAGTGTGAAAAAGACGGAAAGACCCTTTCTGCTGTAGCTGTTCATTTTTCTGTTCCTCAACAATCCTATTCTAGGAATCAGAGGAGTTTGAGAATGTGTTTCAGGAAAATCCCAAGGGCCTTTTTGTTACAAATGTGTTGAGTACTCCCCCCGGGGCAGAGGGGGAAACACTACTGGAAGACGTCCTCCCTGTGGCAGAGGAGGTCCGCATAATCAGGGTTCCAGAGATACCTTTTCCAGACAACCCTACCAGCGCTCCTGAATGGGGCCCAATTGCTTACCTCTGGAAGCAGTCAGGGGAAGATTTTCACTGCACCAATCAGCCTGGCTTATGATAACTGCAGATATCTGGGTGCAGAAATTTATCACCAGAGGTTACCCTATTCCCTTCAATCTCTTACCAAGGCTTCAAAAGCAAATCCCCAATGTTCCACCCAGTCAAAGGGATCTAGCAGCATTAGAAATCCAAAAGCTGCTCCTAAAAAGAGTCATCCAAGAAGTCCCACCAGACCAAATAGGATCCGGATTTTACTCAAGATTCTTTTTACTATCAAAAATGACAGGGGACTGGAGGCCAATTCTGCATCTTAGCCTATTGAACAAATTTGTACAATAGACAAAATTCCGGATGGTCATGGCTCAGTCTATCCATCCCTTTCTGGAGAAGGATGATTGGATGTTCTCTATAGATCTTCAGGATGCGTATTACTACATAAAGATGGACAAGCGCTCCAGAAGATATCTCCACTTCCGTCTAGGAGCCAGTCATTACCAATTTCAAGCACTGCCCTTTGGTCTCACCACAGCCCTAAGGGTGTTCACCAAATACATGGCAGTTGTAACAGCTCACTTGAGACTATGAGGATTCTGAGTGTTTCCATATCTAGATGACTGGCACCTCACTGTCCCCTCCAGGCATCTACTGCTTTATGTCACAGACTTCGTGCTGCACCTCGCCGAGGCACTAGGCATTTCAGTCAACAAAGAAAAAATCACAATTGACTCGTACACAAGGTTTAGAGTTCATCAGAGCAAGACTAAATACAATTTCCTGTGTGACATCCCTTCCCCTCCACAGGCTCATGAAGCTGAGGTCACAAGTTCAAGCGATCATTTCCCAAAACAAAGTTCTTGCTCACCTGGTACTGCAAACTCTGGGGACCATGGCAGTAGCTATAACCTTAGTACCCCTAACAAGGTATCACACGAGTCTGCTTCAATGACTGTTGGCATCACAATGGTCGAGTCTAACGCAACCGATGTTCCATCCAATCCTGATAACAAATTGCACAACAACCGGCCAACCAACACAGAAATAACAACAACTTTGTGTCTGCAATATTCTTAGACCTATCCAAAGCATTTGACAGGGTGTCACATTCCATATGGCCTCCCTATCCTTTGCCCCGTCAACTATTTCCTGGTTTAAAAGCTATCTGTCAGATAGACAGCAATCTGTCCAATGGCAAAGCATATGATCTTCCTTACTTCCAACTACTATAGGCGTACCACAAGGCTCGATTTTAGGCCCACTTCTCTTCTCAGTATTTACTAACAATCTTCATACCTCCACCCAGCATGCTACACTTATACAGTACGCAGATGCTTCATATCTGCTCTGCACCATCACTCACCACTTTACAACAGCTCACTCAGGAATCCTTTACCTCTGTGGAAAGTTGGATTACACAGATCCAACTTATCCTAAACCCCAACAAGACTAAATTGTTACTATTCACCCTCAACAAAACTAAATCCATCCTTCTACCCTTTACAATCACTTCCAAAAATGGTACTAGCATCTCTCCCTCTGACGACACCAAACTCCTTGGTGTAGAAATTGACAAAAACCTACACTTTGATGTCCATATTTCACAAACCATCAAAAAGGTCCATAAAAAAATGGGAACACTATATAGACACAAGAAATTCTGCTCAGATCAGGCACAGATCACCTTAGCCCAAACTCATCTACTATCCACTCTAATGTATGCCTCATCAATTCTTACCCAGATAAGAAAACTGGATCTTGCCAGACTTGAGTCATGTTATAATAAAATTGTCAAGTTTGCTAGCAACTCCACCTTCAGAGCCCATCACTGTCAAGCCCTAAGGGAACTTAAATGGCTAGAACTTCCCCAGCTACTCAATTATCACCAACTAATTATTGCCCACAATATTGTGAAATATCCTGATATAACCTCAGCACTAAGCCATCTTCTCACTCACTCCAGTTTAAATCGTCCTCTCCCTTCTACTGACAAATCCCTCCTCTGTATCTCCAGGGCTAACAACACTGCAGGGAAAGCATTACTCTCTCATAACATAGCTAGAAACTGGAACAACCTACCCCCTGCTCTGACTTCTGCCTCTACTACTACACAGTTCAAAAACTCACTTAAGGTACACCTGATGAATACCTGGCTATGTCCATGCACTACATAACCTCTGTCTGTCCACTCTTAACATCTACCTATCCTATTATACCTACTGTTAATTTGCTACAGTCTTAGGAATCTTTTCTGCTGATTTCAAATGTTATATCACTTTATGTTTAACTGTGTTATTTGATTCTGTATTAATGTTCTTTTATTTTGTACATGTCTTGTATTAGTATCATGTGTCTAATTATGTTTACTTAATGAGGAGCTTTTCTCCCTGGGCCTCCACTGTAAATGGACCTGTATCCAGTCAGACTATTCCAGTAAACAAATGTAAAATAAAAAAAATAAATAAATAAATAATGCTTGGAATATGTACTATTCTTTTGTTTTCCATTTTAATACAACACAATACTCCCAACCCCCAGTCCATAAACCACTATTATCATAAATTTTTGTAAAGTCTTTAACATCTTTACATACAGTCTTTAAATAGTCTATTAATTATTCTTTTCCTACTCCATTCTGAAACTGAACAAAGATTTTCTTTTTTGTCTGTCTATTAAAAGTTTGCAAACCATAAAAGTTCCATGGGTTGCAGTTTTTCTGTAGTTCATATTTTTCCAAAAAATTCTCCATGTTGTTGTTGTGTCTTTCGGCTTTTCCCGATTAGGGGTCGCCACAGTGGAACTCCGGTCCGCTAATGATTGGCAGTAGATTTTTACATGCCGAGTTCCTGGCCCCGATGCACAACCTTCAATGAAAGTACGCTCATTCACGCATGTCTCCACACAGAAGACGCTTTAGCTGAGAATTGAACAGGACAACGTCTTACTGTGAGGCGACAACGCTACCGCAGCACCATGCATGGTTCTGAAATATAATGTCAAAAAAGTATCTTTATTAATATGAATGAATGCTCTTACCTCTTTCTATGAAATATCAAACAGTGCCATTATGCTATTCCATTTCTTTTTCTGCTTTACAACTTTTTCTTACTAAATGCTTCTTTGTCCTTAATTCTGTCTTCTTATCTTCTCTTCTTTCTCCCTGTTTCATCAGTTCTGCATACAGGTTCATATTATATGATAGAACGCTAGAAATAGTGAATGATATATTATCAAACTCAAATGCACGAAACCACAAAATGTCGAAGAAACAGATCAGCGAATTTTTTCCCTGGGAAAAGTACAGGCAACATAAAGTGGGGGACTTCACCCCCCCACACCTTAAATATAACAACTCTGAGATCGCATCACAGTGAAGAAAACAGCAAAGCCCGGAGAATGGACCAGCAAATTTTTTCCCTGGGAAAAAATTCGCTGATCCGTTCCTTCGATATTCTGTGATTTCATGCATTTTGGTTCGACAAATGAACGTTCACTATTTCTAGAGTTCGATCATGTAATAGGAACCCTTCTGCATACAACTTCTTTTCTCTTATCACTTAATCCACTACTTCTTCTTGAATTCTCTCCATAATATCGGGGTGTATATTACCACATTGAAAAAGCTGTTAATTGAACAGCTTTATAACCGAAAATGCTGATAAAAGAACTATGTCAATGCCAATGGCAATGGTCTCTGGCTGACTAAATTTGCAGATGATTGCAAATTAGGAGCAGTTATAGAATCCCCACACAAATGTTCTCCAGGAAGGGCTGACACAGACAAATACCTAGTGTCAGAGTCATGAACTAAAACTAAATGTCAAGAAATGCATAATGATATCCTTCGGGAAGTCATCCAATAATGGCAACTATCATATTGACAACACACCCTTAAGAGTTGACCCAGTAGCCAGGAACTTGGGGAAACACATATACAGTAATCATGCCTTTGCCCATCACCTCTACAGTAGTGAGAAAATCATTCTATGTTGTGCAACTTATAAACAAAGGTATGGCATCTAGGTACAAAGAAGTCATTGTTAAACTGTATTTGGCATTCATCAGACCTGTCATTAAGTACAATGCTCCATTTCACATGTACCTAGACAGGCATATTCAACATTTGGAATGACCACAGAGGTTCCTCACTAAAAGAACACAGGGCATAAGTAACATGTCTTATGCAGACTGCTTCAAGGCCCTAACCCTGTATTCTGTCTCCTACAGGCTGTTGAGGAGAGATCTATGCCTGGCATGCAAGGCATTGTCAGACCCCACCCTGATGGACTTCCTGCATATCTGAAAATCAAAGCATAACAATTACCCATTCTAAAGACGTAAACATTGACTGTGATATAAATAGGACCTGTTGGAGAGACAGGTATGTATCCCAGAGACTACCCCTTCTCTGGAACAGGCTCCCCTGTTTTGGCACCTATGTCTCTAATGGACATAGGCAGCCTGTAAGTGGTTCATCTCCCAAGCCCCTGCCTACATTTATCAAGGGTACCAGAACTTGTCAGAGATTTAGGATGCATGGCTGGGTTTAAAAAAGTCCTTGTGGTCATTAGTCTAGTAAACACCTAAGAACCTATGAACCTATGATCTTCCCCTTTGTGGAGCCAAACTGTTTTATATAAGCTTTTGTAGATATAATCTCTTATGTTTTAGAATAAATTTTAGAATCTATATACAGTTTACTGATCTGTATTTCCTTACTCCTAACACAATATCTTATATATCTATAAAATAGCTTCTCATTATGATAAATATCTTTATATAAATTTACTTCAGTTTTTGTTCCTTATATTGTCTGTTTAATTTGTCTGTCCAGTTTGCTTAGTTCAGTTTTCAAAGTCATAGTTCATCCTTGTTTCTATTTTTTATATGATCTCTCATCTTAATTATCTTGTTCTTATGGAAATATATACTACTAACCTTGTGTGCCTAGATCCTGATATTATTTTTTTATTTTTTGCATTCATACGATTTGTCTTTCAAAACTTGTCACATTCCTTCTGTCATCTTTCCACTGAATGCATCACTGCAATTAGTTTTACATAGTGACTGTTTTGCTTCCATATAGTCTGTTATTAATCTTCTGTGCACTGGTTTAGATTTCAGTTTGGCAGATTTATCTATCAGTAGTTTAATCATTATAACCCCATGGTCATTGCACATCAAATTTGATAAAACTTGACATTAAATAACAATCATCTTTTTAGGAACCCAAAGAATACCCAGTATGTTCCATTCCCTGGTAGCAATCTGCAACAATTGTTGCTCCTGTACATACATTGTAAATAATTTCTTTACTAATGTTGTAGAATCAGTATTAATCCAGTCTCTTTGTGGTAAATTTAAGTCCTCAGCTACCACTGTTTTTCACTGCTGCTTTTCATGCAAGAAATATGTGAATTCATCCACTTGACATTAGTGGGCCATACAGTCCAACAATTGTAATCTGTTCCAGAGTTGTCTTTGTTGTCACAGTTACACAACCTACAGTATTGGTGTTAAAATCAAAGAAGTAATAATCTTCTTCTTCTTCTTTCGGCTGCTCCCGTTAGGGGTCGCCACAGCAGATCAACTGTTGCCATTTCTTCCTGTCCTCTGCATCTTGCTCTGTCACACCAACTGCCTGCATGTCCTCTCTCACCACATCCATAAACCTTATCTTAGGCCTTCCTCTTTTCCTGTTACCTGGCAGCTTCATCCTTAGCATCTTTTCCCCAATATACTCTGCATCCCTCCTCAGCACATGTCCAAACCAACGTAATCTTGCCTCTCTGGCTTTGTCTCCAAACCTTTCAACCTGGGCTGACCCGCTAATATACTTATTCCTAATCCTGTCCATCCTCGTCACACTCAGTGCAAATCTTAACATCTTCAACTCTGCCACGTCAAGCTCTGACTCCTGCCTTTTTGTCAGTGCCACTGTCTCCAACCGTATAACATAGCTGGTCTCACTACCCTCTTGTAGACCTTCCCTTTCACTCTTACTGGTACTCGTCTGTCACAAATCACTCCTGACACTCTTCTCCACCCACTCCATCCTGCCTGTACTCTCTTCTTCACCTCTCTTCCACACTCACCATTACTCTGAACTGTTGATCCGAAGTACTTAAACTCATTCACCTTTGCCACCTCTACTCCCTGCATCCTCACCATTCCTCTGTCCTCCCTCTCATTCACACACATATATTCTGTCTTAGTCCTGCTGACCTTCATTCCTCTTCTCTCTAGAGCATATCTCCACCTCTCCAGGGTCTCCTCCACCTGTTCCCTACTCTCACTACTGATCGCAATGTCATCTGCAAACATCATAGTCCATGGGGACTCCTGTCTGATCTCGTCTGTCAACCTGTCCATCACCATTGCAAATAAGAAAGGGCTCAGAGCTGATCCTTGATGTAATCCCACCTCCACCTTAAATGCATCCATCACTCCCACCGCAGACCTCACTGCTGTCACACTACCCTCATACATATCCTGTACCACTCTTACATACTTCTCTGACACTCCCGACTTCCTCATACAATACCACAACTCCTCTCTAGGCACCCTGTCATATGCTTTCTCTAAATCCACAAAGACACAATGCAACTCCTTCTGACCTTCTCTGTACTTCTCCATCAACACTCTCAGAGCAAACATCACATCTGTAGTGCTCTTCCCTGGTATGAAACCATACTGCTGATCACTAATCATCACCTCCCTTCTTAACCTAGCTTCCACTACTCTTTCCCGTAACTTCATGCTGTGACTGATCAGTTTAATCCCTCTGTAGTTACTACAGCTCTGCACATCACCCTAAGAAGTAATAATCACAGGTCTTAAAACAATCTTCAATCCCTGTCATAACACCTCCACTTGATTTTTTGTTAGAATGTCTGTTAACTAAAAAACAGTCATACCCTGACAGAATTGGTTTTCAATCATTGTTTTTTATCCATATTTCATTATCATAATCAACGCGATTTTCCACATTTTCTATATCAAAGCTATTGCTCTGGCTACAAAAGCCAATACATATTACTGAACTATGACAGCATTTAAGAAATATATGAATAAATTGCCAGATAAAAGGCGTGCAAAGCACATAATGTTAAATGGACAGACCTCCTTAATTCATAGTAGCTATTCCATTAAGTATTCATTTGTAAAAATGAATAATAAATAAATAAAAGTTTAAAAAGTCATGCCTCAGAATAACCATGTACAAAATAGTGAGTTCTTGGAACAGCTTAAGTGATATTGGATGCTAGCAAGACCTTAACAAACATGCAGATGAACAGGAGGTACCTATTACTCTAGCAGTTCATAAAAAGGGACTGGATGATGGATGCCTCTATTTTATCTACTAATAGTAAGCATCAACAAGAAATGGTGGTGACACCTAATTTATCACCTGATACAAATGTTAGCAAACTCAGTAAAAAATCAGTAGGCAGCAACTAAGTAAGACAATAATGCTTCTTCCCAACTCTTATGTTCTATCATGGAACAATCAGTGGCTGCACCTGTAAAAAGAGAGATACTGTAGCTCAAGAAACCAGATTGATTTCATTTATTCCCACCTGTGCTGCAGGTATGTGACACAGAATGTAACCAGGCAAGGGTACAAACAATAGCTGGTCAATACAGTTTCATAGTAAAATAAGTTACTTATTTTAGCTAACCTTTGAGGTTATTGCAGTCTTTAGTAAGCTTTTACCTAATAACTCTATTCAGCAAGTATGGGACACAGTTTTGAAGTAATAAATGGACCCCTGATTTAACAGTGGCATGAGAATGTATGCAGAGAGAACAAAATAAATATAAACACTCAGTTAATATGACACCAGAGATCTGCATACACAGAAATTGGCAACAGCTGCCTCTTTTGAGTTGTGATACTTGTTAATTATGCCTTTGAGCTGTATGAAGGTTAATGTGCCAAAGTCAAACTACACAAAATGTTTTTTTTTCTGTGGAAAGGAAAGCAGGTTGCACTTGCATGAATTGCAACTACTTAGCCTCCTTTGATTTATGATTAATTGATATACAGAACATGAATTAACTGAGCAGGATTGAGTTAAATATAGCAAACTAGTGAACACAAGAAATCACTGTAAGATAGTAACAGTCTATTAAAACCATTATATTTAGCTGTTACATATCAGATGATCAGTATAAGGAATCACCAGTTTGAAGAGGCATTATCTTTCAGAAAAAAAAGGATGATAAGAATGACAGAACAGAGAACACTGTTTGATGGCATAGAGTAGAATGGATACTGAATGACTACACACGTGGAATGGATACTGAATGACTACACACATGGAATGGGTACTGAATGACTACACACTTGGAATGGATACTGAATGACTACAAATGTGGAATGGGTACTGAATGACTACACACGTGTAATGGATACTGAATGACTACACACGTGGAATGGGTACTGAATGACTACAAATGTGGAATGGGTACTGAATGACTACACACGTGGAATGGATACTGAATGACTACAAATGTAGAAGGGATACTGAATGACTACACATGTGGAATGGATACTGAATGACTACACATGTGGAATGGATACTGAATGACTACACACGTGGAATGGATACTGAATGACTACAAATGTGGAATGGATACTGAATGACTACACACGTGGAATGGATACTGAATGACTACACACGTGGAATGGATACTGAATGACTGCACACATGGAATGGATACTGAATGACTACACACATGGAATGGATACTGAATGACTACACACGTGGAATGGATACTGAATGACTACACACATGGAATGGATACTGAATGACTACAAATGTGGAATGGATACTGAATGACTACAAATGTGGAATGGATACTGAATGACTACACACGTGGAATGGATACTGAATGACTACACACATGGAATGGATACTGAATGACTACAAATGTGGAATGGGTACTGAATGACTACACACATGGAATGGATACTGAATGACTACAAATGTGGAATAGATACTGAATGACTACACACGTGGAATGGATACTGAATGACTACACACATGGAATGGATACTGAATGACTACAAATCTGGAATGGGTACTGAATGACTACACACATGGAATCGATACTGAATGACTACACACGTGGAATGGATACTGAATGACTACACACATGGAATGGATACTGAATGACTACAAATGTGGAATGGGTACTGAATGACTACACACATGGAATGGATACTGATTGACTACACACATGGAATGGATACTGAATGACTACACACGTGGAATGGATACTGAATGACTACAAATGTGGAATGGATACTGAATGACTACACACATGGAATGGATACTGAATGACTACAAATGTGGAATGGATACTGAATGACTACACACGTGGAATGGGTACTGAATGACTACACACTTGGAATGGATACTGAATGACTACAAATGTGGAATGGGTACTGAATGACTACACACATGGAATGGATACTGAATGACTACACACGTGGAATGGATACTGAATGACTACACACGTAGAATGGATACTGAATGACTACAAGTGAAGTAGCTTATGTGCCATAGTGGAAAGTCTTACACAAAACTGTCTTCTTGAGGAAGTGTGGTGTCAGAAGCAGTGACATAATTTAAAATAAATGAAACTCAAGCACTACAGATAATGTCTATGACGTGTGTTTGATGTGGGTTCTGCTCCACCTTCTGAAGGCAGGAAAATGGAAGAACTGTCTAGGTTAAGTGTGAGAATTGTGTAAGCTAAGTAATACAAGTATCACTACGGAAACCGAATGTAAACCACAGCTGGGTAAAAAGGGAACTGTTCTAGCTGCCTGCAGTGTGTAAGCACCTGCAATATTTTCTCATGCAATTTTGGAAGCATGAAATGATCTCCAGCTAGGGATATGAAATGTTCACCAAGCATGCATACCTCCAAAACCAGAACTGGTCTTTTAATTCTGTTAAGCTGCCCATTACTGAGCAGCTTCACATACATAGAGCTGGAATTCATTCCTCACATCAAACTTGGGAATATTCATTATGTTTTTTTAATCTGTTTGTTTACTGAGCTCCATGCTGGGGTGCCTTCTGTGTGGAGTCTGCATGTCCTCCCTGTGGTCGCGTGGGTTTCCTCCAGGTGCTCCGGTTTCCTCCCACATCCCAAAGACATGCTGTAGGTGGATTGGACACTCTAAATTGTCCCTAGGTGTGTGTGTGTGAGTGTGTGGAAGGTTGGGCACCGGGCTGGCAACTCGACATCGTAAAACTCCACTGCCAATCATGAGCAGACAGGTGATCCGCTGTGGCGACCCCTAACCGGGAAAAAGCCGAAAGAAGAAGAAGAAGAAGAAGAAGTTTACTGAGCTCCATGAACCTTTTTCAGATTCAGCCTGGTAGTGCTGTCTTGTCAGGTGACTTGCTTAGAGTCACACAGACAATGGAGACTGAGGAAATCAAACCATTGACCACACGAAGTGGCTCATTATCAGCACCTTAATCCACTGCTAAAACTGTCAGTGGCTTATAATAATAACCGTGCAAACAATACTTATTGAATAATACATTTTAGTCACATTCATAGCTAATAATTCCTTGAAATCATACACTAATACTAGAAGTTGTTGATGTAACAATACAAATTCCAAGTTCAACATACAAAATGTGCAGAGACTAGGCAAAAAGATACCAGAAGTACTAATGGTGGAGACTCTTTTGGCTGATGTCAAAGAGACTATTGAAAGTGACATTAAGACAGTCAGTACACAATTAGCAGAATATGTTTCAGAGGTAAGGGAGTGTGAGTCAGAGACAGTGGATGTTATGAATTCATGTGGGGATGCTATTGAGGAGTTGCAAAAAGAAAATCTGGATTTAAAAGAGAAATAAGATTTCCTGGTGAATGAAGCAGAAATAGAAAAAGCAGGTAGATCTTACCTGTCAACCTCTTTGCTCAAGAATTCTGTATGAGGTCAAAATAATAGTGGGGACAGACCCAAAATCAGGGACAATTTTAAATATTACTCTAAGCAATTAAAAAGTTAATGGAACAACAATATTTACATCAATGTGTAGCTGCCATCTGACATTATTGACTAACTGTAATCCTCAGTGATTTACCAGGGAAATATATGAAGGACTGTGCAAAAATATAAGGAAAATCATGGACATTCAGTAAAATTCTGGACAGCTGAGAAGTGAGGTGGATATGGAGGACTGAGTCCTTCTGAAGAATATTTCAACCGCAGGAGTAAGACAGAGCATCAAAGACCTGAACTATATATATAAAAATAATAATGTAACAAGTTGGGCTGGGTTACATGTGACATTAAAGTAGAGTGAGCTCATCAACTATGTATGATGCACAGGTTGATGAAACTTAGACAAGCAAACCTAGAGTGTCATCTCTTTTACAAACACAATAAAAGATAGAGAATATAGGTGATAACAGTTTTTTTAACCACGGCCTTACCTCTCAACTGTCTATATTTTTGCAGAATGATCAGATTTTATTTGCCTCAAATGTTTGGTCATTTCCTCATAAAAGCTGTAGAGTTCTGGCAAATCACGGAGGCACTAAATAATGACAGATATTTTGAGTTGCAGGCTTCATATCCTTCAGAAAATGCATGCTATCACATAACCTGTTATTCTAGCAACTTTTTAAGTTTATAAGAGCAGTATTTACACTTTGTCCCTGTTTTTGGGAATTTGCCCCTCCCCATTATTTTAGGGTTTTGTCCAGATTTCCTGTGCAAAGAAGTTGAGAGGTATAACCACAGCTACTCATTTCATCCAAGAAAGCAGAGGACATAGTTTATAATAGCCACGAGGAGTGCAGGTGAGGAAGATCACATTTTGTTTATTCTGCCTGCTAATGGGTCGAGTATTTTTCATGAATGGTTGCAAGGCATTCACAGTCTCACAAACCTTTCAATCCATAAAAGTGTATGAGATGGGAAAGGATAGAAAATGAGAAAACTGCAAGAGGTAAGGCAGGAAATGAGGCAAGTTAAAAATATGTATTGCATCATGGAACAAGTTGAAAAAAATCAGAGATAGGTGCGGTGGTGCAACAGTAGCATTGTTGCCTCACAGCAAGAGGTTCTCCTGTTCAATTCTCAGCTGGAGCACCTTGTGTGTGGAGTTGGCATGTCCTCCCTGTGGTCAAGTGGCATTCAAAAGACATGTGCATGCCTTTGATGAAGGTTGGGCATCGAGCTAGCACCTGGGCACCCATAAAAAAAAATCTACTGCCAATCATTAGCAGACTGGAGTTCCGCTGTGGCAACCCCTAACTAGGAAAAATCAAAATAAGAACAGGTGCAGGAGAGCACTTGGGAAATTTTACATCTTGAATGAGGCAAAAGCAAAAGAAAGCAAGTAGCTTATGCAAGAATGGTAGATGAAAAAGAGAAAATGAGCTGTTGTTAAGTAAAGTAGACCTTTGTTTTCTGTGTTATGTCTTTTGAGAGAAAGAAGGCTAATGCAACATTTAATGTAGACATCTGCTTTCCAGGTTGGAAGCTAGTTTGTCTTGAAAGAGTGATAGTAGGGAGAGTCTCTGCCTGTCTAAGAGATGAACTATGGGATTGGAATTTCCTCATTGTAATGCATGAGGTACAGGACAAGGGAAGTTGCTGTTTGGCATTGCCTCATTGGAACACATTGGGGGAGGAGGGAGGGAGTTTGCTCACCATTTACAGCACTGGACAGCTAGAGGTAAAAGTTGTGTGAAGTGTACTGGGCAACTGGCTAAGTTGTTGGCTCTAATAATTATAATATTTTAGTAAATTTGTAATTTAAACTTAAGGGCAAATAATTATACAAAAATATGTAAGGAGTAAGAGTGTCAGATGGGGTGTAAAAGGTAGCACTACACCTGATGATTAGAGTTGTCCTTAGACAAGTATACAAATTGCAGATTAATATTAATTAGTGTTTGGGCTGAGTTCATTTATTTGGCAAAAAGGAGAGGAAAACCTAATGAGTTATCAAATGTGAACTCCTTGCACATTGTAACTGTCAAAACAGTGATATGCAATAAGTGAATTTCTCTCCTTTGCTCTAAGTTGTATGGCCTGAGTATTGCTATATAAGTTACAGTGGTGTAGTATGGGGAATGCTGGTACGCTGAGTGTTTCCTGCTGTAAAGGAAGAGTCTTGCTCATTTAACATTTTTTTTTCAAAGACATTGCCTAAATAAACATAAAATATGTGCTTTTTTTGAAAGAAAACACGTATTTTATCTATGTTTAGGTAAAGTGAAGCAGGCCAGCCAGGTAATGCTAACTTTGCACAGCATCTATCAGTGGCTTAATTTGTTTTTCTGCAGAACATTGCCTACCGCTAGAACTGAATTCCATGGCAGGGAATGCTCGTGCATGCTCTAGCTGTGGAAATAATATAGGCGGAGCTGAAAACAGTTTGTGGTACCAGCCAAACATTTACCCCCCCCCCCCCCCCCCCACACACACACACACACACACATACACCTTGAAATATCACACTGGGAATAAAGGATTTGTCTTAAAGGGAATCTTCAAATAGTTTAGTTGGAATGCTTACAAGCCAAGGTGTGCTGTCTAGTATCAGGTATGTATGGGTGGAGCATGGAAGCTTTGAATGAGGAAAATGTACCGTACATTTCCCTAAGCAGTCCCTTTAGTAGTTTCACCAAGTACGCATAAGCACCAAAATGAAGCATTTCCTTCAAGCACCACAATGAAGCATTTCCTCCAGTGATCCCTTCAGCTGTTTGATCAACTATGCACAATCATTTAATTGACACCAAAATGAAGCATTTTCCCAAACAACCCCTTCAGTAGTTTGTCAATGTATGCAAAAATCACTTCACGAACACCAAGGTTAATCATTTCCCCCAGCAACCCCTTCAGTAGTTTGTCCATGTGTGCAGAAGCAGTAAAATGCAGTAAAACAATTTATTAACTAAAGTCAATAATTGTACCCCCCCCTTTTACAATGTATGGCAGTACCCTATTCTTTTTTCCCTTCCCCTCGCAACTCTGTATTCTCTTAGTAATTTGCTGCTTACTGGTGTAAGTTCAGGGCCATTTGCATGTTTAGTATGCAAATGAGGTCCTGTCAGATTAATATACGTGAATCCTACTGATATACAAACATGTAAGGCCTCTTGTCTGCATATTAGCTGTCTCCCTGTCACTTATGTCTTAAGCATGTAAGGCTTTTGTGATAGGGAGGTGTGTTTAACAAAACTCCCTATCACTCCCTGTCACTTATGTTTTAAACATGTAAGGCTTTTGTGATAGGGAGGTGTATTTGACAAAACACCTTTGCAATGTTGATGTCATCCTGATAGATGTGATTTGCATAACCACTTAGCACCATTCTTTGCAGATTACTGCTACAAAAATGTGAAGGGCTGGATTATGAGTACAGACCTGTAATTCTGTCTGGCTTCATTTCAGAACTCATGGGTAGGTATTTGGGTACCACTGAATGTTTTGTAATACACTCATGTCACCAAGTTAAAAATGTAGTCATTGCTTGCTGATGAATTTTTCCTTTTACCTGCTGATACAATTTGAGTGTAAGGTGGTTATAAATTGAGGCATAGCAGAATTGTAAGTCAGCATCTGACTTGCCTGTGAGTGACGTTGCTATAGTAAATGATGACTGACTTGCTCTGGTTATGTGTTGCTTCTATAAATAAATGAAAAAAGTGAGCTGTTTATTTGTGTTGTTCTTGGGTTCAGCAATGTAATATTGTTCATTATGGATTATGGTTCATAGCCATGATACCCCCAAATGGTGTGACACTTTAATTCGTACAGCCCGTGTCACATTAGACTTATGCAGAGACAAAGCCATAATACCTAGAAACAAAGTAATTTGAGTTTTTTAAGTATTTCAACACTAAATTTGTGTACTACTGTGAGTACAATAGGTATGAAACCATGTGGAAGATGTTCTATCTGTCCTTTTATGGTATCATATTTTGATAAGATAAATGGGATTGCTTTTACTCCTAGATTAAGTGTTAAGCTGTAATACTAAGGGAGTAGTATATGCATTAAAGTGCTCCTGTAACCTGTTCTATATTGGTGAAACTAAAAGGTTATTTAGGACAAGGTTGCAGGAGTACTTAAGAGATATAAAAAAATAAGAAAGTGGAAAGTCCCATAGCACAACATTATATGTCATGTCATAATGGCAATAATGAGTGTTTAAGGGCTACAATATTGGAAGTTGTGCAAGAATGGATGATATAGAAGTCAAAAACAGACTTTTATACAAAGAAACTGTTTGTATGCTTAATTTGAAACATTGTCACCTAATGGGTTAAACACTGAGTGTAATTGGGGGGTGTTCCTTTAATTAGAATTTTAATTGGTGTTAATTTGTGCTCTGTATATGCTTAATACTGGATGTAATATTTTATCTCTTGAAGACTTGTTAGCTGAGGTGCTAAGATCGATTAAAGCTTTTTCTACTGTGGTCTGCTGTCCTTCTCTTTTGTGGTATTGTTTTTACTTGCTTATACCTGGTTGTTTTATATGGTCAGTGATCCAGATTATCAGTTCTCTAAAATTTTTTAGGGAAGAAGGAACTAATTCTGCTCAAAGAACCATTGATAGTTTTGTGACCAGAGGAGATGATGGTTTTCCTGAACCAGTTGCTGGCATGAGTGGGAAAGACAAATCTAATTTCCAGTGGAGAGAATTGTGGGAAGAAGGTCACAATTGGAGAGTGAATAATCCTTTCTCAGATGTAAGGCAAAGAAATGTAAGTTCCTTACAACCTGAGTTGCAGGAATCGGTGATGAAACTGGAAAGACTGTTAACTAAAAAAACCTCTCTAGAATATAATTTACTCTGCCTGCAAAGGTATGTGGAACTAGATTTTACCCCTCGGGGTCTTAGGGGTGCAATGTAACAGCAGGAGGAGGCATACACAGTGAAGGTTTTAACAACAATACCAATGCTGGCTTTGACTTCTGCTTCAGATTTATCATACTGTTCTCTGCATATTTATTTGGAAAATAATGCTTTAACTTATTTATTTCAAATAAAACACTTTATTATTGAAATTTAAATGCATTTCACTGATGGTTTAGTTATTGGTAAGCAATTATGCATTTTGCTTGTGCACCAGACTATGTAGTATGTGTCCTTAGAGTTATGACTGGTTAGATCTATTTGGTACTAGTTTAAAATATTTAAAGACTAGCTTATTTTAAGGGCAAACAATACGGTGCTTTTTGGTTTATTATTTTTGCTGAATTGTTGGCAGTGTACAGAATTGGAAGCTCCTGTCCATCACTATGGGTATAAGGACAGAGGTTAGGAGCCTGGAAAAGCTTCAGCAGACTAGCCGTATGCATAGGCGAACTTGGCAGCTACCTAGGGCTTCCTTTGGCTAGGGGGTATCTTTCTGATTTTATTTACTTATTTCCTGTTTCTTTACTTAATAAAGAATAGGAAAAATAAATAAAAGTGAGAAGGTACCTCTAGCTGAAGGGTGCCATACAGTAGAAGATACTAGCTTCTTAGTTGCTGCTGTGTGGTAGCAAGGATTAAAAAAAGTCTGTAAATTGATGGCCAGGTACACTATACCTTGCCGATCAATTTGTAGAACTTTTTATTCTTTACCATCACACATGAGCTAGTAGAAAGCCAACACAAATGAAACAAGTCAATTGACTGTGGGATTATAACAGTAGCAGCAGCTCACGATAATGCGAGGTAAACATTTTCTTTTTAAGATCCTGGCAGGTAACCAAATTAAAATAGTGAATACATTTGTAAGGTAAACTGTCAGGTACTCCATTTGCCCTGCAAAAGTGTCCACTGCAGCTGCTAATTGTAGATCAGTGTGCAAGTGATGTGTATCCTGTATCGTTAAGAAGCATTACTTCTAATTCTTGTAAATATTAGAGCATGCTACTTTTCAGCACTGTGACTAAACTGTATGTTTATATTTTTAGTACTCACACTTTCTTATGTGGATGACTATAATTTGTTCTGTATACAGCATTTCAGTTTGTAGTCTACTTTATCTTATGTATTATGTTTCTTTTTACTTTTTATTGCTGTAGAAGTTATTGGAGCTTTTCTCCTCGGGTGTCCACTGAAAATGTTTTGTTTTGTAACTCAGCCAGACCAACCCGGTTAACAAATGTGAAATAAATAATAAATAAGGAGTTGGGAAGGTGGCCTAATGGTTAAGGTGTTTGCCTTACAAACACAAGGTGCAGCGTTTGATTCTCACAAGGGATAATTGGCTAGACTTAAAATGGCTCACAAGAGCAGTTAGCTTAGTACGAACCTATGAGCTTTCATATCCCATAAGCATGTCAAGGCTATAGATGCACATATAAATTCCAGACATGTGGATTCCCTACTGTTATTTTGAAAGAGCAGCCAGGGAGAGGGTATGCAAGATCACAGTTGTTAGTTTGTATATAAGTTACTTAAGTTAAAGTCAGTAATCTTCTATAGTGATGTATTTGTATAAATAAAGCTACTTGAAGAGAACTCATGAAGACTCTTCTATTGTGTCCTAGAGAAGAGAGTGACATGGCGTCAGAACCGGGATTGAAGAGAATAATATTCAGAGCCATGAGGTGCAGAGATGACAGTGAATGTAAAATTGAGAGAAAAGAGCACAGGGCCAGAAAAGAATCAAAGGTAATGAGAAATAGAGCAAACTGTTTATTTAATACAAAATACAAAAAGGGACATTATAAGGGCACAGACCATATTATTAAGCAAGCAGAAAGACCAAAAAGTTTGTTAAAGGAAATGTTAAAATAAAGGCATTTTATAAAACGATTAATAGTAAAGCAAAACAAGTATGTTTAAAGCAAAAAACAGGCATGTTTACAGCAAAATGAGTGTGTTTAAGGCAAAACTGGGCATGTTTAGAATAAAACGAGCAGAAGAAAAGTACGTTGGGCATGAAAAGGGCTTAAACGAGCAAAACAAATATAATAAGGACAAAAAAAGGGCACATTAATGTGTTTTGGCAAAGTGCTATGTTTTGGCATAAATACGACTTCGTATTGTATCAGGGGCATAACTAAAGTTATTCGAAGTATCTCAAAGTGTATAAAAGTGCTTACAGAATGTGCTTATTACTGTGCATGCATTGCAAAGTGTTATGTGTAAAGTGCAACTATTTTGTGGAAAACAGTCAAAGTACAGCCATTTTGAAAAGTTTCTTGTGCTGGGTGTCTATTTGCAAAGTGCTGCCATTACAGAGTGTTTCTTGTACTGTAAAGAGTTGCCTAGCAAGGTACTGCCATTTTGGGGACATTTCAGTGTGCTGTATGCAGTTACTTGCAAAGTGAAATTACTTTGAAGTATTACTGAGTTTTGGACAAGAGATGTTCGATTTATTTGCATTGTGCAGCTATTTGATATGTTTCTTACATTGATATGAAGTGATTTCTTGCAAAAGACAACATTACAAGAGTATTACAGTGCCTGAGAGTTATCCAGTGGCATCGTAAAGTTGTTGAAAGGTTTCTTAAAATGATGATAAATGACTCTGACAAAGAGATGATAAATGACTTTAGCATTTTAGCCTTTCAAAACGATATTGCAAAAGTATAAAGTGCCCAACAAGTTTATTTTATAATGTCCAGTTATTCAAAGGTACTACGAGTTTGTCCTTTAGCATAATTTTGAGAAACTCAAAAGGCATAAATTCAGAAGTGCAAAGGCATTGGACAAAGTTACAAATACTCGCATAAGTTTCTGGCATATGTGCATGTGTGTATGTTTGCGCTTATTTGGAAAACCCTTCACGGATTTCAAAAGCCCCTACCACTTGTGTTTGATCAGACTATTGCAGACAATTGGAAAATATTTGAGCAAGAGTATGATATTTTTATACAAGTAGCTTATGCAGATAAAGATGCAAGCACCAGTATATGAAGGAGAAGCTGAAAATCATCATATTGTTGAACAGGCTGAATCAAGGGGAAGACCCCCAGTGTTTGAACTGCAAGTTCAGAGATATGTGTAAACCCCAGACGGATATTACATTAGAGAGGCATTTGTTTTACACAAGAGATCAGAAACCCTGGGGAAACATTTGCAGCTTATATAACTGACTTGAGAAACAGAGCTAAAACGTGTCAGTTTGGTGACTTAAAAGATGAGCTAATAAAGGACAGGCTTGTGTATGGCATTAATAGTGCTGCTATGAGAAAGATTTTACTTCGTGACAGTGATTTAACATTGAGCAAAGCCATAGAGATTTGTCAAATCCATGAGGTGACAGAAAAACAGACAAATATACTTGCGAGTCACAAGAGCATGATTTCGGCTGGCTCCAGAGCAAAGGCAGATAGTATGCAACACATGGCAAACAAAAGCAGGCCCAAGCACGTAGTAGCTACAGGATTTCCAGGGAAGGCGCATGGCTTTAAGAAAGTTCTAAGAAAGGAGTGCATTCAAGCTTAGTGCAGTTCAAGTATAAAACATCAAAACACAAGTCTAGATTCATTGTTAACTGTCACAATTGTGGTGTAAATCATGAGTCTAAAAGAAAGAAGTGCTGAGCATTTTGTTAGCAATGTCACAAGTGTAAAAAATGGAACCATTTCCAAAAGGTTTGCAAATCAAGTAAGCCTCACACAGTTGTAAAGAAAGGGCTCACTAAAAAACAAGTTGATCAAGTAGACCATAAACAGTCAGCTTTCTATGTAGATGGTGTATCGGTGCTTTGTGAAAGAGTTGATGCTGTGAATTTACTGACAAGGAGTGAAGTGTTTTGTACTGTCCGGATTAATGGAAAATCCACAGAACTCAAAGTAGACACCGGTTCAAAGTGTAATGTTAAATCAGCAGACACATTTGCTAAAGTGAGAACTAACGATCAACGCAATGTGGCCAGTAGTGCGAGACTTTTTGCTTATGGAGTTGATGAAATTCAAACTGAAGGTACAGTGATGCTTTCATGTTATTTGGCCGAGAACTGTTGCAACTTGTTATTTTATGTAGTCTTAAGACCAGTGCAGTCTTTATTGGGTCTCAAAGATAGTTTAAGAATGAATTTGCTTTCTTTTGCTAAAGAAGTCCATCACATAAGTGCATTTCCGAGTTCTAATTTTTCTGAAGCCATTTTCTCAGAGTTAGGCAAACTTCCAGTTGTATATTCCATGAAGTTAGACCCAGAGGTCACTCCAGTAGTCAGACCAGCAAGAAGAGTTCCGATAGCCATGCAGGAAAAAGTAAAAGCTCAGTTGGATAAAATGGTGCAGCAAAGTGTGATTTGTCCAGTCACAGAACCAACTGAATGGGTGTCACCCATGGTAGCTGCTCACAAAAAGGCTCAGATGAAATCAGAATATGTATCGACCCAAGAGATCTGAACAAAGCATTAAAGGGACCGTATCATCCCAATGTGCACAGTCAAAGACGTTGCAGCTCTAATCCCGAATGCTACTGCAGTTTCTGTTTTGGATGCAAAGAGTTCATTTTGGCAAGTGATGCTTGATCCTAAATCCTCATTTCTAACTACTTTGGTACTCCGTTTGGCAGATACAGATTCCTACAGATGCCATTTGGAATAAATTATGCAAGTGAAGTATTTCAGCGTGCAATGGAGCAAATTTGTTTTCGGTTATCCTTGTGCCATAATAGTAGATGATTTATTGGTTGGAGGCAATGGTGAAGCAGAGCATGACAGAAACCCTAAGAAAGTTCTAAACAGAGTACGTGAAGTAAACTTGAAGCTCAATCCTCTGAAGTGCAAATTCAGACTTCCAGAAGTTACATATGTAGGTCATTTGTTTATGAGTACACGCTTGAGACCAGACCCGACCAAGCAAGCAGCTATTCTTGAGATGTCAGTAGCAGATAATGTACAAGCTCTACAGCATTTCCTAGGCATGGTCAACTATTTAGGCAAGTTTATACCAGACTTCAGTGAGTTGACAACACCTTTAAGAGAGCTAGCACGCAAAAATGTTGTATGGTCATGGTTGGAACAGCATCAGAAGGCATTTGAAGACCTCAAGCAGAAAATTGCCACCCCACCTACATTAAGATACTATGATATGAACAAACCAGTTACTCTTTCCTGTGATGCTTCAAAATTTGGTCTTGGCGCAGTTATACTTCAAGAGGGCAGACCAATAGCCTATGCATCTAGAACACTTACCCAAACTGAGATGCAGTCTGCTCAAACTGAGAAGGAGCTTTTGGCAATAGTATTTGTATGTTCCAAGTTTCATGATTATATTTATGGTCGAGCTATTCAGATTGTAACTGACCATCAACCTCTAGTTACTACTATTCTAAAGAAGCCTATGCATTCCACTCCAGTGAGATTACAAAGAATGATACTCAAATTGCAAAAGTACAATTTCAAAATGGTCTACATAAAAGGCAAATTGCTCTATCTGGCTGATACCTTTTCTAGATCATGCAGAAATATGACAGAACAGCTTGATGCAGAGAATTTTGACTTTGATGTGATGTCAGTGCATAATGTTTCCACCACTAGACTTGATGAGTTAAGAGATCACACTCAGACTGATCCAGTTTTGCAAAAGCTCAGTCACTACGTTAATGTTGGATGGCCGTCAAAGCAATCTAGTGTACCACCTGAAGTGCAAACCTATTTTCCTTACAGAGATGAATTGTTGATGGAAGATGGAATTATTTTCAAAGGTCCTAAAATTGTTGTTTCTGCTTCCTTATAACAAGAATATATCCAGATTTTGCAGCGTGGTCACCCAGAATCTGCATCCACTAAGAGAAGAGCAAGAGAATTAGTATTTTGGCATTCATTACCAAAAGACATTGATAGAGTACATTCCTCTTGCTGAGTATGCAATAGTACTAGACCATATTTGCAAAGAGAACCAATTCAGCTAAGTCCAGTTCCTGAACTACTTTGATCTACTGTCGCAACTGATATCTTTGAGTGGAACGATCAACACTACTTGGTTTTGGTAGACTCTTATCCGAATTGGTTTCAGATAGATCTACTACCTAACCTAACATCCACTGCTGTTATTACTAAGTTGAAATGTCATTTCTCAGTTCATGGTAGTCCACACAAACTTCTTTCTGACAATGGTACTCAATTTACTAGCCAGTTGTTTTGGCAATTTTTAAAAGAATGGGACTTTGTACATGTCACTAGTAGTCCTGAATATCCTCAGTCCAATAATCTAGCTGAATGTGTAGTGCAAAGTGCAAAGCAATTACTTGAGATGGCAAAGCATGACAATACCAATATGTTCTTGAATTTGGTTAATCTCAGAAACTTACCCTGTGATGATATTCTTGGCTCACCTGCTAAAAGACTACTTTCCAGGCAAACTAGAACTATGCTACCCATTACTTCTAATTTATTGAAGTCTAAACCTAAGAACAATAAAATCGTCAAGGCTCAATTGTTGAAGAAGTGTAATATCCAGAAATCTAGTTACAACAGATCGAGCAGAGGGAAGGAGAGATGGTACAAGTCCAGACAACAAAAGGATTTGATTGAATAGCAGTCTTGTCAAGAAAGCCACAGGCAAACTCTACCTGATGTGTTAGTTGCTTTTAATCAATGCGCACTTTCGTTCGACTCCATGGCCGAACTTCCTTAGACTGTAAAAAAGTTTAATCTAAAAACATTCCAATAAAATATAACATAACAAAATCACATGCCTCAACACCATCGATGGTAGTGCACAGCCCTCACATTAATCAACACAATAATTGTTAACACCTATCCGCCCTTTACAAGCATCCATTACATGCCTAAGAACAAACAGTGGGCAGATAAATATAACCTCACATTCACATATTTAAAAGCCCTGTTAGATTAAGCATTTAAATATGCAGGATAAATCTGGCAACAATAAATCAAGTGCGGCTGGAATCACTACTTAAAATAAATCCTATAAGAATTAACATATGAAGTAGAGGGAAATAAATTCCTTACATAAGTACTTTAAGGATGCATCGGTCACAGAAAGAGAAAATGTCATCCTCTTGTTGAAATTTTATAAATACAAATAAACTATTGCATTGGTATAACATTCGGCATATAGCAATGCTTTCTAGCTTCTTGCCATTTAGCCTTGCTCCCAACAGCCCCATTTAGGCTGAATGGCATATATGGACCTTCATAGCGGCTCTTTTTTTTTTTTTTTAATAGCTCTTTTTCAGCAAGTTTACACATTTCCTAGGATAACTGGAGTCAGCGCAACAAATGCATACAACCCCTCCTTCACAAAATTGACGTAATGACAAGTCTCTCTTCTCAGAGCTCCGCCCATAAGAACTTGCTCGTAATCAAGTGGGCGTGTTGTATTGCCTTGAGACTTATCAGTAAACAGCAATAACAAAACATATGTTGCTCCACAAGAAAATGCTCATCCATCAGCCCAATGAGCGGAAATAACTAATACATCAATTTCAAAGCTAGAGCTATCGTAGTGAATAAAATACACCTACTCTAAGCAGCGCTTTTAATATTAGCGCTATAACTACAGAAACCTACTAGACTGAATAATGCCAATCAAAGATTAAAAATAGGTTGAATAAAATAAGACCAGAGGGTTCCCCATAAATTTCAGGGGTAATGGCTTATCTTATATGACTTTAGCGTATGGTAGGCACAAAACAGTGCTAACTAAACTACCAGCTCACACATTACAACTATAACATAGAGCTATCCTATATGTCCAAATGATGGTACATGGATATAAAACAACCATATCCAAACATTGAGTCTACTACAAAATTACTAAAGCTAAATGTAACATGCAAAAACATTTTATAGAACTAACTCATGTAACTATATTATGATATATCATATGCTATAAGTTTAATGAGCTCATATAGGGGTGCTCTTAAGATAAAAGTAAGATGCATAAATATTTAATAGAGCTAACTTATATTACTGTATTATGATATATCATATGCTATAAGCTGAATGAGCTCATATGGGAATGCTCTTAAGGAACTACCCTAATATTCACCTTAATTTATACATTACATCAAATGCATTATCTTCCCAAGCTTTTCAACTTTAGGACACATTTAATTAAGCAAGCATTGTTCAAGCCTGGATATTTATAGGCATCAAGCCTGATTTGCCAAAGCAATTCAAGTTCTTCTAACTTTAAACTCAAAGGGCCACCTCTTATATTGTGTGTAACACAATCGATAGCTGAGTATTTAAATGAATGGCCTGTGAAACATAAAACATGTTTTGTTAAGGCATTCTCTATCTTGTCCTTGCTAATTGCATATCAGTGCTCATAGATGCGTTCACGGACCTTCCGGTCCGTTTTGCCTATATAATAGGCAGGGCATTGTTGACATTTAGCAAGATAGATGACCGCCTTTGAGTTACAGCTAAATTTATGCCTAATTCTGTATTCCATACCATTAATGTGGAACAAATTAATGACTTCAATATGCCTACAAAAATTGCATGCCTCACATCTAAACATGCCAGTCAACTTAGGTTTCCTTATTATTTTTCCTGACAGAAGGTTCAAGTAGGGACCCCTCTTGAATATAACTTTTGGTGGGCCTCCTATTCTACTCGCCAAATCTGCATTGCTATTAATTAGGTCCCAGTTTTTATTTAAGCTATACCTTACCATCTCACTATCCATGTTAAAGGTAGTAATCAGGCACGAGGCAAAGTTAACTACCCTGTTCAAGGTAGATTCCCCTATGATGGTTCTCTGTTCATTTTCTCTAGTGGGGCTACTCCCATTACTGATACTCAATATAGGGGCATAAATCCCTCTATTCCTCTTAAGTTTAACTTCCAAGGTCAAAGATTCAATCAATTTTTCTGCGTAGCCCCTACTAAGAGACATTGTTTTCAATATCAGGCATTCCTTAACGAAATCTTCCTCCAGGGTTACTATCCTCACCACCCTTACCAACTGTCCCTTAACTGCAGAACATTTCTGGTGATAGGGGCGGCTACTGGAGAAGTGTACGAAAGAGTTCGATAAGTAGATTTATTTTATTTATTATTTATTTATTTTTTATTTTACATTTGTTAACTGGGAAAGTCTGACTTAATACATATCCATTTTCAGCAGAGGCCTGGGGAGAAAAGCTCCACATTGAAATTAAATTACACTAAACATTGTGGTTACAGAGAAGTCTAAAAACATTTAACATCAGTGACAGATTATAGTCAAGGTTACATTTAGATAAAAAACAATCATTGTTGGTAAATGGATTTGATATACAGAGATAACAATTACATACCTGAGGTGTATATAATAAAGAGAAGGATTTCCAGGTAGAACGTAAGGATGATAGTTAAGAGAAAGGTGGTTAGGTAAGAAGGAAATAATTTATTGAAGGCAGGAAAGTAGGTTATCTTCCTGATGATGTGATAAAAGAGTTCTAATGGTTGAGGGAAGTGTATGTTGTGAGGGTGGGGAGAGAAAAATAAAAGGGTAATCACCTCTGTGGGCTATGTTTGGGCTACCTTTGTCTTGGTATTATTTGGGTTAGTCTGGGTTTAGACCTGGTCATGGCTATGTTTATTTTGCCTCTTCTGATTTTTGTTTGGATTAGTCAGGGTTTAGACATGGACATAGCCAGTCACTGTTCATGTACCTCTTTAGGGATGTTTTGAATTGGGGCAAGGAGCATGTGGCGGTTAGTTCAGCAGGAAGTGAGTTCCATTTTTTTCCAGCAGAGTTGGAAAATAAGGAATCTCCAGCTGAGTTGTTGGCTTTGGTGGTTTGTACTAACATTTTATTGGATGAGCGGAGGGATGCTAGGTTGCTGTAGGGGGTAATAATATTAGTCAGAATGGGAGTACTGGTAGGTTGGTAGAGGATTTTATGAATAACTGAGTTGGTTATAATATATCTGATTGGGTAGTTCTAGCCAGCCTAATTTGTGAAGATTATGACAGTGGTGGGTTCTATAGGCTGAGCCTGTGGTAAATCTAGCTATATTATTATAGCAGCTAGTGATTTTGTTAAGGTTTGATTTGGTTAGATTTGTAAGGATGGGTGAGGCATAGAGAAGGGTTGACAGAAGATGTGTGAGAGCTATGGCGGTTCTGGCAGATGGGGTAAATAATTGCTTAATCCTATACATGGAGCCTATTTTTTTGTTTACTGTTTTTATGGTTTTGTCTATATGGGCATCATACTTCAGATTATTATCAATGATTATCCCTAGTAGTTTAGTGGAAGGTTGAGGAGTGATTATGGTGCCATTGTTGAAAGAGACTGTAATTGATGGTAATGCTAGCTTACGGGAGGGGGAGAAAAGTAGTAATTTGGTTTTGGTTGGGTTCAGTAGGAGATGATGATTATTCAGCCAGTTTTCTACTTTGTTGAAGGTGATTTGGGATAGGGATTATAAATCTGTGGGAGTGGAGGCAGAGCAGATAAGTGTAGAATCATCTGCATACTGTATACAAGTTGCATCTGAGTTAATTTTCGGTAGGTCAATGAATATAGAGAAAAGGAAGGGACCCAGGATAGAACCTTAGGGTACTCCAAGGGTGACAGGTAGAAGGGGGAGGGGATAAATTGTCTTTCCACAGGACAGCTTGTTGTCTGCCGTGCAGGTAAGAGTGGAACCAGCTGAGTACTGGGTTATCTAAGGACAGTGATTTTAGAGAGTCTAGGAGTAGGTGGTGATTTACTATATCGAATGCTTTAGATAAATCAAGAAAGACGGCAGAGGAGAGCATATTCTGATTATAGTTTTGATTTATAGTGTGAGAAAAGGAGAGAAGGGTGGTGGTTGTACTATGGGTTGGTCTGAAGCCATGATGGGTTGGGGCTAGGAGAGTATTCTGGGTAAGGTGGGTTAAGAGTTGCTTCTGTATGCATTTCTCCATTAGTTTGGCTAAAGGAGATAGAATGGCTATAGATCTCTAATTAGAGAGTTCGGTGGAGTTTCCCCCTTTATGAAGTGGAATAATATGAGAGATTTTCCAGATGGAGGGAATGTAGGATTTGTGGATAGTGCAATTGATTAAGATGGAGATAGGGTAAGCTATAACATTAGCGAATTTTTGTAGAAACTCTGCAGGAAGTTGGTCATCTGCCAGGGTGGTAGGTTTTAGTTTTTGAAGTAGGGATTTAATATAGTCTGTGGGGATAGGATCAGATTTGAGGAGGGGGGGGGGGTATTTTCCTGAGGAGGTGAGATTGTAGCAGAAGAGGTGGGAGATAGATTGTTATCTAGGGTCTGGACTGCTGAAGTCAGTGAAGAAAATGTTAAAGGTCTTAGCAACACATTTGGGAGGTAGTTGTACGGTAGCTGAGGGGGTGGGGGTAGAGGATTTACCTGGGTGGAGCAGTTTATTCAGTCATGACCAGAATTTTGAGGCTGATTTTGGTGCTTTTGCTGTAAATTGAAATAGTAGTTTTGCTTGTCTAACACAATAGACCTTTGTGCTTCATTTCTCATTTGTTTGAATGTAATGTTGGCTTGTGGGGATTTGGTGGCTCTCCAGGAGGTCCATGCTGAATTTCTAGCAGTAATTTTTTGTCTAGTAGTATTGGTTAGCCATGGAACAATTTTATTTTTGGTTCTGATAGTACGTGTGGGAGCATGTCTGTCCAAGATGGCCAGGAATCTAGTGTTGAATTCAGAGACTGCTTCATCAAGCGGAGGTGTTTTTAGATTGGCCCATTTGCATGAGCTAAGATTGGCCTGGAAACTAGTTAAGTTAAGATTCTTTGTATACCTAAGGATTTTAAAGGTGGTTTGGTGAGACATGTCATCCCTTTTCCTGATTATATAGGTTAGGAGGTGATCGCTCATGTCTTCAGGTAGGGTGCCTTATTTGTATAACTGTGGTTTGTTATTTATTAAGATCCAATCTAGGATGCTTTCCTTTTTATTGGGCTTGTTGATTCTGGTGGGGGTGGTAATAGTCTGGGAGAAACCATGTAAGTTAATATGGGTGGTGGGGAAGTTTGCTGAACAAGTTGTCCAGTCAATGTTGAAGTCCCTGAGAATGATTGTTTCTTGGGGGTGGGTAGTAGATAACCATTGGAGGGTGCTTTCTAAGGTGTCTATGTTGTTGTCTGGGGGAAATATAGCTGCATATTATGTTTATAGATTTGTGTCTGTTAAGTTGTACTTTTGAGATGATTGTTTCAGAGTTGTTAGGTCTTGTGGGGTGATAATTGTGGATATCTCAAGAGTAGATTTATATAGGATGGCTACTCCACCTCCTTTTCTACCTTTACGGTCAAGTCTTCTTATATTATAGTTGGGGGGTAATATTTCATTATCAGGGATAGTGGGTTTGAGCCAGGTTTCTGTAAGGCAGAATAGATCAGGGGAGTGCATGTCTAGGAGGGCATGCAGATAGTGGATTTTCTTATTTATACTTCTGATATTTAGGTGGCAGACTAGAAATGATTTGGGAGCATTATGTGAGCTTCTTAGGTTGGTAGGAGTAAAATTTATAGGGTTAGTGGTAGCTGGTGAGTTTGGGCCTGGTTGGGGTGGATGTCGCCGTCCGCTATGTGGTTAGGTAATATACTCCTTATGAGTTTGGTGAACTTAAGTAGGAGTTGGTAATAGTTCTTAGTCCTTGGGTTTAAGTAAGTAGGTTGTATGGGATGGAGAGGTTTTGGAGTAGTGCAATTGGTGAAGAAGTGGGTTAGTATTGGTGGCAGGGTGTATGTTTGGATGCTAGTGGTTGTGATTGATGTAGGATACTGAGAGCTAGGTAGGTAGTGGAATTCATACGTGATGAAAACATAAAGTATTATAAATGGGGGTATGAGGTAGTAATATGGTTTAGGTTATGGAGATAAGGTGGGAGTAAGTGGATACATTGTGGCTGGGGTAGTAGATGGGTTAACGAGTATGGGTGGGTGATAGAGGAGAGTGAAATATTGGTGAAATGGGAGTGGGGGTTGGGTGTGTAGAAAGGATGAGTTGTGATAGGATGGTTGTAGTTAGTGGGAAAGGCTGACTAAGTGGGGAGTGTGGTTAGGGAAGTATAAGAGTAGGTGTACTGTGGACGGGTGTGATTTGGGGGCAGGGTAGGGGAGCGGAGTGAGCCCGCAGGGCGAACAGAGAAGGTAGAGCCAGAGAAGGACTGAAATCAGGGAAAACAATCAGTGGAGTGCTGACTGTTAAGGTAAGTTTAAAGGGAGATAGTAAACTGTGCAGTTGAGAAATGTATGGTAAAAAGTGGGGTAAATTGGGTCTAGCAGATAGATAAATATGGTAAAGAGAGGAAGTCTGAGAGTTAAATTATCAGAATGGAGAATGGTTATGCAGGGAGAATAGACCTGGGAATAGGGTGCCACCTAGTTGGCAATGGTTATAATGCAATCAGGCTACTCTCAGGGCTAGCAGCTCTCGTGTGATAAGGTAGGGTGGCACAGGAGTAGAATAAGGAGGCTATAGGAGTGGAAGCTATGGTGGTTGGGAGGAGAGAAAGGTTTGGCTGCTGGGTGTCCTGGCTAGGGAGTTTACAATATACACCTGGGCTGATATAAGAAGTGTATCATTTACAAACAGTAGGTATACAACATAATTTCTTGTATCCTTGAGAAGAATAAAGTCCAGAGAGGTTTGCCTATGTTTCTTAGCTTGGGAAAGAGGCAGCAATCATAGACAAGGCTAAAAACCCAAGACCTAGTACAGGTCAAGCAGGTTGGAGTGCTGGGTAGATAAAGGGAGAGAAAACAGTGGTGAAGTAAGAAGTAGGTTGGACACACTCTTTAAGTAATTTACTAGAAAAGACAGTACTTTTGTAATCCCTTTAACCAAGAATGTGCTTGTTAGTATTCCAGATATTCATTTAGGTTAGTGCAACTGAGTGCAAGGTAGATGCAGTTTCTAGAGCAACTTAATACAGTAAAAGGTCTAAACTATCAGCTTAACAACAACTCTACAGGTCTGGTAAAATAAAGCAGTAGAAGAATACACTAGGCGTCCATTCATGTCATAGCACAGATTAGAGTGGCCCAGAATTGAGAACAGGGTATTTGTTCACTAAATACTACGTGAATTCTCTTTTAAAGGAAAGAACCCCTATGTAACTAGTTAATATAAAATAAAATAGCTGGGGCCAGTGTAACAAGAATGCTAAACCTAATTCAGCGTTTTAGCCTCATTAATATCCTGAGTTAAGTAAGATGAACCATGGCATTATTATCCTGATGTAAATAAGGTAAACCACTCAAATGAAGGTTAGACACCGGAGCGCTACTCTAGTCCGGTGTTCTTGTATTTAAAATAAGTACCGGATCCACATAGCTTGTTATCGGTTGCCTTTGACCGGAGCAGATGCGGTTTACAGTGCTGATTCTACAGCTATATTCTTTGTAAAAGTGGAACAGCATCCAAGATAGTCAGGTATAAACTTAATTACCTCTTTAATCAGTAACAACCTTAAGGAGCCGAGGTATGTGCATGCCGCATAAACATATAGAAAAAAATACTGGCATTAAAGATTAGTTAGTTAGAGCAGTTACATGAGTTATTAGTTCACTAAGCAGCCTTTGTATGTATTATAATCCGTGCAAGAAATGCTACCCTGACCTTATTTTAGCTGTACTGACATAGAGTATCCTCATATTGTTAATTTGCTATGTTATTCTGGCACAAATACCCTACATTAATTGTTATGATACCTCGCTTTGGTAATGTTTCTTAGCTAAGCTCCAGTACCACCCCACTTTATGAACAGAATGTTTTGTAATCCCGTTTAGTGGCACTAATCAGCTCCATGTGCTGCAAACATTCAAAATAATTCTTGCCAGAGATAGAGCAGCTAGGGCACCATTTCAAGTGTACAAAATAACATACATCTTTATGGAAACCATTACTCTCACTGTAACATGTCCTCATTAACAAATTCAGCATGTATCAGCTCCACGTGCTACAAACAGTAAAATATCGTATCTGCTAGAGAAACAGCATCTAGTACATCATTCAATTTAAAAAATATGGTTTGTTGCTATACAGAAACAGTTACAGATTGTTGTTGCTATACAGAAACAGGTACAAATTCAGCACGTATCAGCTCCACGTGCTACAAACAATAAAATATAGTATCTGCACTGGTGGTAGAGCAGCTAGTACATCACTGAATTTAAAAAATATGGCTTGCTGCTAAACAGAAACAGTTACAGTCACTATAATAAGTATTCAGCAAGCAAAATACAGCAGTTAGGAAGGCAGGAGCGCACAGCAGCCTGGGGTAACTCTAAGATTAAAGATGGCGCCACTTTGGGTTAGGTATATTTATGGGTTGGGTGAGGGAATAAGGTAGAAGGGGGAGGAGTGTAGTGGGTGGGTGCAGGTACAGACCGGAAGTGAGCAGTACACTGTTCCTGCAGGGTAGGTTGGAAACAGATAAAACCTATTGTGTTTCAATAGGCTGACATAGGTAGTCTTCAGAAAGGGGGGTGGGGCAGGGAACAAGGAGAGAGCAGACCGATAGGTAGGCAGTGGTGTGAAGGTATAGTTGTAGCAGGGAGGTGACTTTCAGGGAGGAGATTTTCTATACACTCTTGCTGCAAGGCCCTGGTTGTGGACATCCTTCCTTAAATTGATGTCCAAATAACTAATCTCATCTTTACTAAAGCTGAATGTAAATTTCATAAAATGTGTGGTTTTATTGAGGTAGTTAACCAGGGTCTCAGCTTTATCCCTATCTCCCTTGATGATGATGAAAATATCATCAAGAAAGCGTGTCTAGAAAATAATTTCATCACTAATTTGCTTGACTTTAAAAATGAACTCATATTCCCACTGGGCCATGACTACGTTAGCCACACTTGCCCCCCAAGGTGATCCCGTAGCCACCCCTATCTTTTGCAGATAGTATTCCCTCTCGAATAGGAAGAAATTATTGGATAAAGTTAAGTCCAATAATTCGAGCACTAAGTCGATTTCCGTTTTAACAGCACCCCTCCTGGTCAAGAAGGATCCTATCCACTCTAACCCTACTTCATGGGGGATTGAGGTATATGCGTCTTTCACATCTATTGTAAGGAACCCATGGTCATCATCAAACTTTAATTGATCTATTTTCTGCAAAAAAGACCATGAGTCCTTACAGATTTGTGTTTTGAGTGGTAGGTATTTCTTTAAAATGGAATCAACCCACTTGGCACAAAGATAAATAATCAAGTTTCTTGCATTAACCAAGGGCCTCATTGGGGGTGTCAGTCATAACTTTGTGGATTTTGGGGATCCTGAACAAAACTGGAGTTCGGGGAAATGGCATACTCAATTATATATGTTCATATCAATTCTTCCATCAATAAAGAATTCCTCTATTTGACTCCTAATTCTTTGTTGAACCATATTGAATTCGTTTAAGGAAACCCTTTGGTATGCTTCTATAGCCAAGATCTTATGCATCAGGGCTACATAATCCCAATTATCATAATAGTACAAACCAGTTGAATTCTACCTCAGGGCTTCTTGGGGTCCCCATTTTTGAGGACTGGGTTAATGGCATTTCAGCCTTATCATTCGATCACCCAGCCCCTGCTAGGGGACAACTGGCTGGAGGTTTGGATTCAAATCAAGGAACATCGGTATCAATCAATGAGAAATTAAATAACGTGGATTATAAACTTCTGAAAGTCAAGAAGTTACAACTGGAAATACAGTACTTTAAGGAATGTATCAAGCAACAGTTGGTACCAAAGGGGTTAAGGAAGGCCCAGTATCCTACTGGGCTCGAGGCTAACTCACCCTTCCATCTAGAGATAGAAACCAGTCTGAATGATGACCTCAAAGTAGTCACTAATACCACAGGTGACTTTAAAATTTATAATTTTTTGTCAGTGTCTGTATCATTGGACTTAGAATTGCTGTTGAAGGGGCATACGTTTGTCTCCAGTTTTCATATGGACCTACCAAGGACAATTATCAACTTTAAATGTTTGACTAAGAAATTGAACTTAAAGGTTCTATTGGGGGATGGTGTAACTGAGATGAATAACCCCTTACGTATAGCCAGCATGTTCAATTCCCACGACTAATCCAACATTACAAGTATTTGAAAGGATGTGCGAGTTGGACCTCCGGTCAATATATGGTAGAATAAATGTGAGACATCCTACCCCACTTAGTAGAAATTACAATGTCTTTAAACAAGAGTGTGAATCTTTGACTCTCCTAAGAACAGCAGATGTGAGAGTCAATAAGCCTGATAAAGGTTGGGGCCTTGTCATAATGGATAATTGGGATTATGTAGACCGAATGCATAAGATCTTGGCTACAGAAGCATACGAAAGGGTTTCCTTAAATGAATTCAATGTGGCCCAACAAAGAATTAATTGCCAAACAGAGGAATTCTTTATTGATGGAAGAACTTATATGAACATATATAATTATTTGAGTATGCCATTTTCCCGAACTCCAGTTTTGTTCGGGATCCCCAAAATCCACAAAGTTATCGTTGACCCCCCCACAATGAGGCCCTTGGTGGATGCAAGGAACTCTATTACTTGTGCCAAATGGGTTGATTCCATTTTAAAGAAATACCTACCACTCGAAACACAAATTTATAAGGACTCATGGCATTTTTTGCAGAAAATACATCAATTAAAGTTTGATGACGACCATGGGTTCCTTACAACAGATGTGAAAGACTTATATACCTCAATCCCCCATGAGGTCGGGTTAGAGTGGATAGGATCCTTCTTGACCAGGAGGGGTGCCGTTAAAACAGAAATTGACTTAGTGCTCAAATTATTGGACTTAACTTTATCCAATAATTTCTTCCTATTCGAAAAGAAATACTATCTGCAAAAGATAGGGGTGGCTATGGGATCACCTTGTGGGGCAAGTGTGGCTAACTTAGTCATGGCCCAGTGGGAATATGAGTTCATTTTTAAAGTCAAGTGAATTAGTGATGAAATTATTTTCTTCACATGCTTCCTTGATGATATCTTCATCATCATCAAGGGAGATACAGATAAAGTTGAGACCCTGGTTGACTATCTCAATAACACCACAAATTTCTGAAATTTATATTCAGCTTTAGTAAAGAGTTATTTGGACATCAATTTAAGGAAGGATGTCTGCAACCAGGGCCTTGTAGCAAGAGTGTATACAAAATCTACTTATTCGAACTCTTTCTTACACTTCTCCAGTAGCCACCCCTATCACCAGAAACATTCCATAGTTAAAGGACAGTTGGTAAGGGCAGCGAGGATAGTACCTCTGGAGGAAGATTTCGTTAATGAATGCCTGACATTGAAAAGGATGTTTCTTAGTAGGGGCTACCCAGAAAAATTGACTGAATCTTTGACCTTGGAAGTTAAACTTAAGAGGAATAGAGGGATTTATGCCCCTGTATTGAGTATCAGTAATGGGAGTAGCCCCACTAGAGAAATTGAACAGAGAACCATCATAGGGGAATCTACCTTGAACAGCGTAGTTAACTTTTCCTTGTGCCTGATTACTACCTTTAACATGGATAGTGAGATGGTTAGGTATATCTTAAATAAAAAATGGGACCTAATTAATAGCAATGCAGATTTGGCGAGTAGAATAGAAGGTCCACTAAAAGTTATATTCAAAAGGGGTCCCTACTTGAAGAACCTTTTGGCAGGAAAAATAATAAGGAAACCTAAGTTGATTGGCGTGTTTAGATGTGAGGCATACAATTTTTGTAAGCATATAGGAGTCATTAATTTGTTCCACATTAATGGTATGGAATACAGAATTAGGCACAAATTTAGCTGTAACTCAAAGGCGGTCATCTATCTTGCTAAATGTCAACAATGCCCTGCCTATTATATAGGCAAAATAGACCGGATGGTCTGTGAACGTATCTATGAGCACCAATATGCAATTAGCAAGGGCAAGATGGAGAATGCCTTAACGAAACATGTTTTATGTTTCACAGGCCATTCATTTAAATACTCAGCTATCGATTGTGTTACACACAATATAGGAGGTGGCCCTTTGAGTTTAAAGTTAGAAGAACTTGAATTGCTTTGGCAAATCAGGCTTGATGCCTATAAATATCCAGGCTTGAACAATGCTTGTTCAATTAAATGTGTCCTAAAGTTGAAAAGCTTGGGAAGATAATGCATTTGATGTAATATATAAATTAAGGTGAATATTAGGGTAGTTCCTTAAGAGCATTCCCATATGTGCTCATTCAGCTAATAGCATATGATATATCATAATACAGTCATATAAGTTAGCTCTATTAAATATTTATGCATCTTACTTTTATCTTAAGAGCATCCCTATATGAGCTCATTAAACTTATAGCATATTGATATATCATAATATAGTTACATGAGTTAGTTCTATAAAATGTTTTTGCATGTTACTTTTAGATTTAGTAATTTTGTAGTAGACTCAATGTTTGGATATGGTTGTTTTATATCAATGTACCATCATTTGGACATATAGGATAGCTCTATGTTATAGTTGTATGGCTCTATGTTATATTTGTAATGTGTGAGTTGGTAGTTTAGTTAGCACTGTTTTGTGCCTACCATACGCTAAAGTCATGTAAGATAAGCCATTACTCCTTCGATTTATGGAGAACCCTCTGGTCTTATTTTATTTTATTCTACCTATTTTTAATCTTTGATTGGCTTTATTCAGTCTAATAGGTTTCTCTAGTTATAGCGCTAATATTAAGTGCGCTGCTTGGAGTAGGTGTATTCATTCACTATGATAGCTCTAGCTTTTAAATTGATGTATTAGTTATTTCCGCTCATTGCACTGATGGATGAGCATTTTCTTATGGAGTGACATATGTTTTGTTATTGCTGTTGACTGATAAGTCTCAAGGCAATACAACATGCCCACTTGATTACGAGTGAGTTCATATGGGCGGAGCTCTGAGAAGAGAGACCTGCTGTTACGTCAACTTTGTGAAGGAGGGGTTGTATGCGTTTGTTTTGCTCACTCCAGTTATTCTAGGAAATGTGTAAACTTGCTGAAAAAGAGCTATTTAAAAAAAAAAAAAAAGAGCCACTATGAAGATCCGTTTATGCCATTCAGCCTAAATGGGGCTGTTGGGAGCAAGGCTATATGGTAAGAAGCTAGAAAGCATTGTTATGTGCCAAATGTTATAACAATGCGATAGTTTGTATTTATAAAATTTCAACAAGAAGGTGACATTTTCTCTTTCTGTGACCGATGCATCCTTAAAGTACTTATGTAAGGAATTTATTTTTCTCTACTTCATATGTTAATTCTTATAGGATTTATTTTAAGTAGTGATTCCATCTGCACTTGATTTATTGTTGCCAGATTTATCCTGCATCTTTAAATGCTTGATCTAACAGGGTTTTTAAATATGTGAATGTGAGGTTAGATTTATTTGCCCACTGTTTGTTCTTAGGCATGTAATGGATGCTTGTAAAGGGCGGATAGGTGCTAACAATTATTGTGTTGATTAATGTGAGGGCTGTGCACTACCATCGATGGTGTTGAGGCATGTGATTTTGTTATGTTATATTTTATTGGAATGTTTTTAGATGAAACTTTTTTATAGTCTGAGGAAGTTCGGCCAGGGAGTCGAACAAAAGTGCATTGATTAAAAGCAACTAACACATCGGGTGGAGTTTGCCTGTGGCTTTCTTGACAAGTTTGTTTTTTAAGAAGTTTTAGTTTGTTTTTGTACGCTGTTTTGTGACTGAATAGGACAGATTACAGACATCTGTGCCAAGCCAAAATCCTACCTGTTATCTCCGAGGCTGTGAAGTATAGCACTAACCATAGACATCTTCTTCCTGTACCAGAATCATCATCACCATCACAACATTGCTTCTGTGATGTAGACTCCAAATCTAAGGGTGAATCAGACACTGTTCCCATACCAGAATGTGTTCAAAATTCTGATTCCATTCCAGAATATGATCCGAACATTTCACATTAACCATTTTGCAGACACAGTTCCACTTACTAAATCTCATTCCCAGTTTTATGTCACGTGATATGCGCAAGTATCTAAGCTTAGTGCGAAATACGCAGTAACGTGGACCTGATTGTATATATGTGTATTTAATATTGAGTAATGCATGACCAAGAATTACCTGTGATTTCTGCATTGTATGATCTATTTCTCAAAGAGAGAGGGTGTAGATCAGAGTTCAAGTGATGTGTATGCTGTATCTTTAAGAAGCATGTCAAGGCTATATTTGCATGTATTAATTTCAGACACATGCATTCCCTAGTGCCCTTTTGAAAGAGCAGGATCTGCTGAGCCTGTCTGCTACAATGTTTTGCTCTGATGGGATGTATGAATCCTGCAAAGTCAGAGAATACTGAGAAGCCAGCTCCCAGGCCATCATTGCCAAACAATATCACATTACTCTGGTGTTGTCCATCATCACCTGGGGAGGACCCAGAGTCCATAAGTGATGAAAAACCTTCAAAATGTGAATCACTGCCAACATCTCCTTGATATTGATGTGCTTCTGTGCATCCTTGGGCTCCCAAGCAGCTTGCACTTGCTTCCTCACTGACAGCTCAACATGTGAAGTCGGACAAATTTGTCTGGACAGATTGCACACATATCAGAGGGGAGAATGGAAGTTCTGGAATGTCACTTAACTGTTCTCTCCACTACTGTAACTCTTTTATGATGAAAGGAAGCAAAGCTACCATTATCCCATTACACAAAGATGGTGCCTCCATGGACTCTGGGAACTAAAGACCCATTAGCCTGACTGGTCTAATCTACAAGGCCATGGAATGTATCGTCATGGACCTCATAAACAAAGACATTGCCATTCTCCAAGTATTTGACCCTACCCAGTGTGGATTTGTGAAAGGGAGATCATGTCTGCTGAACCTTGTGAACTTCTTTGAAATAGTCACCAAGACCCTGGATGAGGGGAAAACTGTGCATACTGTCTACCTGGACCTAGCCAAGGTATTTGACACCATTCCTCACTCGGGCATCATTGGCAAACTTACCCAGCTATACATCAACCCTCACTTCATTAGGTGGGTAGCAAAGTGGTTTACTAATAGAACGCATACAGCCAAAGTAGTGGAATCAACCTCCAAAGTAGACCTGTAACCAGGAGTGTACCACAGTGATCAGTCCTGGTATCCCTGCTATTCAGAATCCACTTCTCTGAGTTGAAGACAAAAACTAAAGGTCTATGGCTGAGAAAGTTTGCAGACAACTGCAAAATCGGGGCTGTGTTAGATTCCCCAATTGATGCAAACATTCTACAAGAAGGTCTCACCCTAATGAACTAATTATGCCAGAATCATGGCCTCAAACTCAATGCTAAAAATATATTATCATGCCCTTTGGCAAGAACAATATTCCTGCTAAATACAACATCAGTGGCAATGCCCTAAGCATGCTTTTACTGGTGAGAGACTTAGGCACACAAGTTGATAGCAACCTAACATTTGACCACCATGTCACCACAGTGGTAAGAAGGGCTTTCTATATGGGTCACCTCATAAGTAAGGGCATTGCATTCAGAAAAAAAGAAGTGATAACCTCCCTGTACTCTCCCCTCATCAGACCAATAATTGAGTATAATTCCCCCTTTGCTATGTATCTTTCTAAGCACCTGCAGCAGCTGGAGAGATCACAGAGGTTCCAGACTAGGAAAATTCACGGTTGCAAGCACCTACCTTATGTAGATAAGCTCAAATCCTTTTCTCTTTATTCTGTGTCATACAGATTGCTGAGTCTGGACTATGCTAGAGAATAGAAGGGAATAACAAATACTGGACAGGAACATGAGGTGGAACCTCCCTGAATAAAGGATGGTAATCTTTCAATGCTATCAGTAACCCCTGTTCAAAATGTTGAGCCCATTTGTCAGAAACCACTGATGGCCATGCCTCCTTTTTGAGGGACAATTGGCCACACCTCCTTGTTGAGAGACAATTTTAGAGAAGTAGCACCCAGTGGGGGGCTTGGAAAAGACAGGTGCTATGTCTTGGCATAGTCATAGATTGGGAGGAGGGTTATTTGTTTCTGATTTAGATGTCAACAAGTTTTGTTTACAATTTGATGGTTTAAGGATTGGTACCAGAGTTCCTTTCCTGGACGTGGTGCTTGACATTTCAGATGGCCATAATTTGGTTACTTCCATTAATAGAAAATTTGAAGGGGGTTTTCAATATGTACATGGAACCAGTGGCCATCTTCCCCATACTCTGCAGGCTTTGCCATATGGAGAAATGCTGAGAATTTCTAGGTTATGTAATGAACATCATACATTTAATAATGAATTATCTTCTATGGTACAATCTTTTTTGGCCAGGGGGTACAATAAACAAGTAATGGAGGATGGTTATAAGCGTTTAAATGGTGGCGAGAAACAAATTCATAATCAATCTTTCTTTAGGTCTAAGAAAAGTATCAATATCTATAATGGGTCACAGGAGAATAGAGAGGTTATATATTTTGTGTCGACATTTGGCTGCTTTACTGTAGAGTTCATTCAAATTATTAAACAATTTTGGGAATATTTATGTTCATTGGATAGTGTTCAGACATGGTTGAATTTGGAACTTAAATTTTCTTACTGCAGGGGTAAAAATATAAAAGATTTTTTAGTCAAAAGTAGATTTAATTTACCATTGGATATTCTTCATTATAACATTGGTAAAAAAGGCACTTACCCTTGTGGTAAGTGTAAGGCATGTAACTTTGTTGTATCTTGTTTTCCATATATTAATAGTATTAAGTTTAATACTAAATGCACCTTTCATTGTAATTCTGAGGGTGTTATATATGCATTACAGTGTCCATGCAAGAAATTTTACATTGGTGAAACTAAGAGAGCCTTCAAAGTGAGGCTCTTGGAACACATTAGGGACATTGATAATAAAAAAGAGTCAAGCCCTGTAGCTATGCACTTTTTAAATTTTCATAATGGTGATAGCAGGGGCTTACAAGGTATCATCTTGGAACAAGTTCATGTTTCTGAATACAATAATGTAGATATCAAATCACTTTTACTGCATAAAGAAGCTGTATATATGTTGAAATTTAAAACAGTTTCTCCTTTTGGTTTGAATGAAGATTTTAATTGGAAAGTGCTGCTAAACTAATTGTTAATTTTTATTAGTTAATTATATAATTGGTATTTTACTCAGTATATATTTGTCTGTGGTTTTTCATGTTTTATACTCCTTGAAGGCTGTGGCCGAGACGTCAGAGTTTTATAATAAATTGCTTTTGGTGGATCTTTTGGCTGTTGTTTTTCCTAGAAGGAGACACAATGTCTATAGTGTTGGCCTCTTGAACTAGGGAACTTGGTTGAAGGTGCTTAGAAAGGAAAGGTCAACACTGTTCACTACAAAAGTTCTTTTCTGGGAACCAGGAAAAGTAAGAATAAAAAGACCTTCATTCTCTTGGAAAGAGGAACTGGTTTTATGACCCCTGAGTCTAGACTATGCTAGAGAATAGAAGGGAATAACAAATACTGGACAGGAACATGAGGGGGAACCTCCCTGAATAAAGGATGGTAATCTTTCAATGCTATCAGTAACCCCTGCTCAAAATGTTAGGAGCCCATTTGTCAGAAACCACTGGTGGCCATGCCTCCTTTTTGAGGGACAATTGGCCACACCTCCTTGTTGAGAGACAATTTTAGAGAAGTAGCACCCAGTGGGGGGCTTGGAAAAGACAGGTGCTATGTCTTGGCATAGTCATAGATTGGGAGGAGGGTTATCCTTTTTTGGGAAAGGGCCCTGTCATTTTAGGCTTTGTGGTGCTCCCATCCTGCCATTTCCTTTTATTACTTGGTTCTTGTTATCCTGAGGCTTTTGTTTAAGAGGCCACCAAAACGCATCCTTCTTAAAGGAGAGAAACTTGCAAATATAAGCAATTTTGACACTCTTTCCATCAATTTACCTCTGTTATCCCAGAGTTTAAGGATCTGATTAGCTGTTGTGCCAAAAACACAATCAGACTCAATAGGAGCATTCAAATCTCATTTTTAAATTGTCAGTGAAATTCTGGTTGTGCAAACAAGCATTCCCCCTCAACATCACAGACAAAGCTGTAGTTCTAGAAACTGTATCATCCCCCTCCAATGCACCCTTTACCACATGTATTGATACCTGAGAAACATTGGAAACAATATCCTTGACAGACTTTTTGGTCAACAGGCAACAATGCAGCAAACTCTTCTAAACTATACATACATTTCTATACAAACTTCCACATAAAACAGTGATACTTAAATATTTTAAAAGCTACCATGCTGGACTACATCAGATTCTAGTCACTTGCCTAATTTATCTTGGGGGACCGGATTTGAGGAAGATATGGTCTTTTTATTGGAAACTCATGGTCCACAAAGGGGACTTAAAAACCTGGCATGACAAAGAATACTCAAAAAATTTTCTAAGCACTTTTTTAAGGAGAGCCTCAATAAACAGAGGAGAATTACAAGTTTTCTTCAAAACATCCTCCAATGCTGGGATCACTGGAGGAAGGGACTTGAGGACTGGTCCCTCATCCTCAAAAAGATCATATAACCTGCCAGTTTGGGGGTAAAAGAAGACTGCTTCCAATTTAAAACATCCCTAACGCTAGCCAGCATTTGGAAAAAGGAAACATCTGTTTTGGTTCCTGTACCTGTTCTTTATCAGAGGAAACTAACTGACTGATCTGACTCAGACAGGTCAGAACCCTCAGACACCTAATCCCCATCAAAATCAGGATCCTTAAATGAATGACCAGTGGTGGAAGCACTGGCATTACTAATAACAAGAGTATGCAACATGCACTACACTAGAAGGAAAATTTATGTAGGGAGATGTATCAGCTCTGGCAATGAATTCTGCACCCCTACTTTCCCTGTACCAAAAGAGTTTACTTTCCCTGTAAATGAGGATGTGTCTGACCCTTGTGTCATGCACACTTGTGGTATCAACACCATAACAGGGAACCTGGAGGTAAAAGAAGGCAAGTGGCCCAAGAGCACGCCCTTGGCTGAAGCTATTGGGAGTCACAAGCCATAGGCTGATTTATATTTTTTTGCTTTATTTTTATATTTTTTAACTGTAGATGAGGTAGATGGTAGTGGTGTTGATGTTGGTGGTGGGGGGGCTGTATCAGAATCCATCAAGACAGGGAGCAAAACACTAGCCAGGTCAGAATTACTGGAGAACACCAGGCCCAGTATCCTAAAGGACAAAATTCTAATATCCACCACTTAAATAGATAGGAAAATAATAGAATAATGTACTGAAGAAATAGCCAGTGATCTCAGTAATCAAACACGAAGCACAACGACATATCATAAAAATCCCAGTTAAATTAAAACAATGGCTAATTTCATCTCCATATGAATTAAAAAAACATGCTAAATTAGCCTTTGACAAAGAACTGAATATAAACTTAAGAAAAAATCCTCTTAGAAACAAAATGGCTCCAAAATATAAATTTAAACCAAAAAACTCATTTAAAAGGTCATCAAACTGCACAATTCCCTTACATACTTGATGCTATGAAGAGAAAAACAGAAAAAAAAAACAGTAAGTGTTCTTGTCAAACGTTTCAGAATAATGCCTTAAATCAATGGAAATGACTGCTACAAATTACTCGGGATTATGTCAGAACAAGGCAATGACAGAACTGCACTAAAAAAGAAAAACCCAGAGCAGAAACTCTGTAAAACATTCACCAAAGACCTCAAAACACTAAGAGCAGTCTGCCCTAGTTAGGATGTGTTAACAGGATGCAGGAAAAAAATCAAAGCTGAAAAATAAGACTGAATTTCTTTCCTTAGCCATGATTTTTGTTCAAGGTATCACTAAATCAAAATGATGGGAAACAACTCCTAAACTACAACTCATAACATTTAGAAACCCCGTGGCTTCCACTGATTTCATTCAGTTTTTTTGTCCATAGTTATTGCAATGCAGTCTGGCTGAGGGCAAGCGTGTTGCAAAGATGCAAGAGAAAGCTGGAAGAATAAGGCAAAATGTATAAAATGTAGAAAAAAGTAAATTGGATGATGTCAACAGGACATGACGGGGTGGAAGTGGACACTGATGGATGTGTGTTTGGGTGGGGTGGGGTGGGAGAGGTGGTCAGTCTGGGTGCTATGGAGGTCTTCGCCAAGAGTGTTATTTCACCTAAGGCTGGCTATAAGCTTTATATACTGAGTTGTCTATTGCATAATGGCAATACTCTTGTTGTTACTTAGGATGGATCACCATGCACCAGACACTGATATACATCTAGTATTACTGCAAACGTATTTATAACTGCAGATATATTTTAAGCCATGCTTTATTTTTGTATTTTTCCATAAAGGGCAATGACAATAGACAGAATGTCAGTTATGAAGCAGCAACAGAAGTAAATATTTTGTGAAGTGTAGTTGTGTACTGAATTTTATTTTCCATCAGTCTGATGTGTCTGTTTCTGTTGTTACATTTTAATCATTACAATTTAAGATTCATTCAGAAGATATGTCGTAAGCTGATTTATCAAATGTTGCCCTTGAAACATCTAGATCTGAATCTGTATTTTGGTCTTCATACTGTTGATCCTCTAGGCACAATTCTTTTTTTGCAGCCTGGGCATCACTTGATATTGCATGAACTTTTGGTAGGGAATCAAGTTGTTAAAAGGAGTGCATTGATTCATAGTTGTTATCTGGAGTGTGTTTTTCCTTGCTCCTTGAAGTATCATTGGCTGCCTGGGGAGTGAAAAAGATTAATGTTATTCTAGCAAGGTTTATTAAAATCTGTACAAACTGAAGAAATGTATCAGGTCTCTAGAACTCTCAACTTGTCTATTATAAAGATTCTTTCAGATAAAATCAATGGTGAGCATTTCAAAGTACCATTAGCAAGAGACCTATTAATGTTTTTGATTTTTCAATATTGTCTATCTTGAAGATTTTGTGACTTAACAATATGGATATAAATTTAGGACCCTTACCTCAATGTAGTGGATTATGATTGGGTCTCTGAGCATAACCATCTTATTATGCGCTTGAGGCATGGATGCCAAGAAATTCATCTAAAGTGAAGCTTGAAATGTAAATCTTGGCATCCATATCAAGAATACATAATATTGGTTATGATCAGTGAAACATGATCATAATTCTCTGTAATACATGCAACTTTATTTGCTCTTTGAACTACAAGTTTCAAAAAAATGTCGGAGCAGAAGACGTCTTACTTTCTTTCAAAGCCTTTGAAAGCCAGTAAAACACTTAGCAGTGCTGATCAGAGAGTAGGCAGAAATAAAAGCCCCCCCTGAGGAAGAAAGGGCTTCAAAAGCTGTTAGATACTTTGTCCTGCCACACATTTTGTTAGTAAGTATGGTGGAATGCAGTATCTAACAGCTTCTAAATTGTTTTACCTTCTGCCCACTGTACTGTGCCATGTTGTACTGTCCACTGTTAACTCCCCTAGCATGACACTCAATCTTAACAGAGCTTGGGGGTGCTTAACAAAACCTTCACAAGCACCATTCTGACACCAGAAAGGTGCTTAACAAGCTTGTGTTTTCCAGTTTCTTAAGCATAAACACAGTGTTCCATAAAACTGCATTTTTTTATGTTCCAACCCAAGCTGTGTGCTTTTGTTCATTCAGCTTTGATGCCATTTTAGTACAGCAAAAAACTAAACCATACAAATCAGTGGTGTGTTAAAAATGGGCTTAAAATGAACACGTGTCGAATTTTCATCTTTGGTAAACAAATCTCAAAAGCAGCTTATGGAATAGACAGCATCCTAGTCTAGACTTATACAGTTAGGAAGAGATTTTGGCACCTTCCTAAATGACTTTCAGCTTTTGACCAGCATGTAGAAACAGTAGTCGGGAAGTCCTTTAATCTAGGACAATTAATAAATAAAAGTATCTCATCCAGGTCAAAATAAGTAATTATTCCTCTATGCTCGTCTCTTATCAGACCAATCATAGAATATAATGCTCCTTTAAGTGTGTATCTATCCACTCACACGATGCAGCTAGAAAGACCTCAGAAGTTCCTAACTAAAAGAGATCATCAGATTAAAAACCATTCACTACTGAGACAGGTTTAATGCTCTATCCCTGTACTCTTTCTTTTACAGACACCTTCAAAGGAATTTATATGTAGTATCCTGTGCTATTAAGGACCCACACATTTACACTCTCCTACATATCCATAAAAACAAACAGCTTCACAAGCACTCAAATTATAGACTTGAATCTCCATTAACGAAATGAATAAGACATGATGGAGGCATAGATTTTCTACTTATCACTTACCCCATCTCTGGATGCATGCTACGTAAAAATAGAGAATAACCATCACTTCTATTACGGCCAACCTTGATGATTTGATGGGTGCTCATAAAGTCATCCCAAGAATGTCATGATTTGCTCTCCTGGAGGCAGACAGTGCCTTATGAGAGTAGGTACTTGCAAATTGGTTTTGGTACCTGAGCTGAGTACAGCTTGTAAACTCTTTGAATTAATAGATCTAGGAATGATTGGTGTCTGTTAAATCCCTCTGGTCTTCTTTTATTCTTTGGCATGTGCATCGCCTCATCTTGACGTGTGCATGATAATCTTCAGCTCTTTTCACTGCTATTGCAAGCTACAGCTCTTAGTGCTGCACCACACGTTTTTTGTGTGTAAAATAGTTAAAAGGCCAGAAAAGCTTATCATATTACTACAAAATGCTCTGTGTGTGTGTGCGTGTGAATGTGTATGTATATATATATATATATATATATATATATATATATATATATATATATATATCTATAAATATATATATATATGTCCCACTTAAGTTTTTCTTTAACTATGTCAGGAAGTTAAGATCTAACACCCAACAGTGTTCAGAGCTAGTCCACAATTATATTACACTCTCTGACCCAAAGGAAATAGCTAATATCCTAGCTAACAAATTTAGAGCAACTTTTACTCCACCCACAGTTATAACTATTCCACAAGTTCCAAAATCCTAACCCTGTACTCTTTCTTGGGAGGATGGCCTAATGGTTAAGGTGTTTGCCTTACAAACACAAGGTGCAGGGTTTGAGTCTCACAAGGGATAATTGGCTAGGCTTAAAATGGCTCGCAAGGGCAGTTAGCCTAGTATGAACCTATGAACCTATGAACCACCTTTTTAATTACTCTCAGCCCTTTCAAGAACTAAGAATGTTTCACTCATGGAGGCTGAAAACATTCCAGGTTGTCTTATTATTAATGCCAAATATGGCCTTTCTGAACCCCTACTTAACATCTCTAATCTGTGCCTCCCCACTGGTTACAATCCTGAGCCTGGAAAGCAGACATTGTAATGACATTACACAAGCATGACCCAACCACAAATTCTGGTAACTATAGACCCATTAGTCTCACTAGCCTCATATCCCAGACTTCATTACTCTGAACAATGAAAATCTCTTAACCCTGGGCCATCATCAATTTAGGTTTTTCAAAGGAAGGTCCTGCCTCTAACCTCATTAATTTCTTTGAAAAAGTAATTGAAGCAGTGGATAGAGGTTATGCAATACATGTAACATATCTAGACCTAGCCAAGGTCTTTAACACTATTCCCCATGCAGGAGTTATTGGTAGATTTGTAAATCTGAATATAAATCCTTATAATTTGTGATGGATAGTGAACTGATTGTCTGACAGAACTCATGTGGTTAAAGTAGCATATGTGACTTCTGAAAGCAAAAATGTTACCAGTGGTGTACTATGAGGCTCAGTTTTGGGATTTCTCCTATTTGGCATATATTTCTTAGACCTTCAAGCCAGCACTTCTGGCTTATGGTTAACTAACTTTGCAGATGACTGTAAATTGGGTGTTATTTGATCTTCAACTGAATCACAATTGCTCTCACATGGCTTAGACCTTGTTAACCATTGGTGGAAGGATAATGGTCATAAATTAAATGTAAAAAATGTAGCATTGTTTATTCTAGTAAACAAAACAGTTTCACATACCACATAATAGCTGCACCCCTTCCAGTGAAACACTTTTGTCAGGGATTTAGGTACTCTTGCTGATAATTCTTTATCATTTGACCATCATGCCTCCACAACAGTTCGGAAAGCCTTTTACCCGGCTCATTTAACTTCCAAAGGCATCTCCACTAGATCCAGAGAGGTCTTAATTCCCCTTTACTTATATCTCATCAGACCCATTATTGAAAATAATGCACCCTTTGGCATACATTTATCTATACATATAACAGAACTTGAGAAAAACCCAGATATTCATAACTAAAAAGATCAGTGGCCTCAAAAATCTTACTTATCAGGAGAGACTGGGAACCCTTTCTCTGTATTCAGTCTCTTACAGACTGTTAAATGTAGTTCTATTTCGAGCCTTTCGTGCCATGAAAAATCCAATCTTATTTGATCTCCTAATCCTAATTTGTTGGGTTTTATCTGTGAGCCAGTTAGCTAGCCATTGGGTTACATAAAGGTTTACATAAATTGGATTAATATACCGATAATGCCTGAATGTGCCATGGTATCAAATATCTTGTCCAGGTCAAAGTACATTGTGTGACATGATTTGCTGTCATGCAGTGCTACAGTGACATTATTCAAAGACTTCAACTGACTAAAACCCAGCACACAGAACAAAGAATTCTCCCTCCAGGATATAATATCCTACGGCTAGACAGAACGGGAAAGAAGGGTGGGGGCATTGCAGTTGTCTATAAAAATACAATTTCTCTCCAACCTCTACTAACTCCGCTACCTAAATTTAATACTGCTGAGATCATAGGCTCTGTCCTACTGTTAAATAAGAAAAAGAGCATCAATATTCTCTGTGCATATATCCCTCCAGGTAATAATGTTCCAATAATTGAGGAGATTCTACAATGGTCAAAAGATAATCTCCAACAGGAAACTATTTTATTAGGTGACCTAAACACTGACTGGCTAGCCTGTAACTCTAAAAACCTCACTAACCACATCAATCTGTATGGATTTTCTCAACTCATTCAAGAACGAACTAGAGTAGACAAAAAAATCCCATAAGGAATCTATACTAGATTGGACATTAGTAAATTACCCTGAACATAATTACCAAGTAGGTAGTCTACCTGACAGATTTAGTGACAATCTCCCCACTTTCCTCCTACGAAAACGAACTAATGTACCCAAACCTACAGTCTATAGACAAGTCAGAAATTACTGCAATGTTAACCCTCTAGAACTCAGCACTATATTAACAAAATGTAACTGGGAACCACTACACAGCCTTGACCTAGACCAAGCAGTGGACTATTTTAATAGGACTCTTATTAACATCCTTGATTCAGTTGCTCCAGTAAGAAAAAATAGAGCTAAGCAACACTATGCTCCTTGGCTTATTAAATCCACTAGAGCCCTCTTAAAAACCAGAGACAATGCATGGAAAACCTGGAAGAAAGCTAACACAAGTCTATCCAAACAAAACTATCAACACCTTAGGAATCAGGTCAAAAAACAAACAAAGCTTGATAAACAGAACTACTTTCTAGATATACAAAATAAACACTCCAATAAGCCCCAAAAGTTCTGGCATGCAATAAAATTTCTACTAAAACCTTGTAAAACCTCCACACCAGCTCCCACCTCCACCTCTACAAAAACAGATAGCGATATAGCCTCCCAATTTAATCACCACTTCACTGAATCCATTAAATCACTATCAACTCAACATTCCAAAAATAGCTACTCATCCATACCAACAACTCCTAACAACTCACCTCCCTTTACATTCTCTCCTGTCCCAACCTCAGCAACAAAAAAATACCTCTTAAAACCTAAACCCACTACTCTTGCAGCAGGTGGTATACCTGCTCATTTCCCAAAAATGGCTGCTGACTCTCTATCCTACCCAGTCTCAATCTTAATCAACCGCTCCATACAGGAATCCCACATCCCTCAATTATGGAAAATCTCTTATATTATTCCCCTTCATAAGGGTGGGAATTCCTATGATTTCTCTAACTATCGCCTCATAGACATTCTGTCTCCTTTATCAAAGATACTTCAGAAATGCATACACTCTCAGGTCATGCATTTCCTAGACCCTAACAATCTCTTCTCTACACAACATGGTTTCTGCCCACACCAGAGGACAACTTCAGCCCTTCTCTCTTTCATAAACCTGGTTAACCAACATAGAAATAACAACAGATGTGTATCTGCTATAGTCCCGGACCTCTCCAAAGCATTTGACATGGTTTCCCACTCCATTCTAATAGATACTCTTACCTCTTTATCCTTTGCCCCTAACACTTTTCCATGGTTTAAAAACTATCTATCAGACCAGCAACAAGCTGTCCAGTGGCAAGGAGTTATATCATCTTTACTCACAACTACCACTGGTGTACCTCAAGGTTCCATACTCGGTCCACTCCACTTTTCTATCTTTACCAATAATCTACATACCTCTACCCTACAGGCTTCACTCATACAGTATGCAGACGATTCCACCCTAATCTCCTCTGCTCAAATCTCACCACCCTACAGCATCTCGCCCAGGAATCTTTTACCTCAGTAGAAAGGTGGATCACAGATATTCAACTTATCTTAAATCCCAACAAAATGAAAGTACTTCTGTTTACCCCAAACAAATCAAAAACCACTCCACTCTCCTTCTCTATCTCCTCCAATAATGGAACTGTCATTTCACCCTCTCTCCACACCAAGCTGCTTGGCATCAAAATAGATAACAATCTACACTTTGACATCCATATCTCTCAAACTATTATAAAGGTACACAAAAATGGGGTCATTATACAGATAAAACGACTTTCTATTAGATCAAGCTCAGGTCATCCTTGCTCAAACCCACCTTCTTTCCACACTCATGTATGCAGCACCTAGTCTCACCTATGTTAGAAAATCTAACCTGGAGAAACTTGAGTCGTGTTATAACAAAATCGCCAAGTTTGCAAAAAATTCCCTCTTTAGAACACACCATTGTATACCTCTTAGGCAACTTCAGTGGCCTGTGCTCCCACAGTTACTAACCTACCACCAACTAGTCATAGCTTATAACAACCTAAAATATCCTGAAAAAACTCCAGCCCTTGGGGAACTACTGACTAACTACATTCCAAATTGACCACTCCGCTCTGCCAACAGATCACTCCTCTCTATCTCCACAGCCAACAACACAGCAGGTAAAGCTCTATTTTCTCACAGTATATCAAAAAGTTGGAATAATCTCCCTCCCTCATTGACATCTGCACCTAATACCAAACAATTCAAAAACTCCCTTAAGGCTCATCTTATTAGCTCTTGGCTATGTCCATGTGTTACTTAATCCTAGTATGCTACCACCATCTTTCTTCTCTCCAATTATCAGACCCTCGCTAAAAATGGAAGTAACAAATGGTATCCCTTGACATCTGGAAATGTTGTTGTGATCTCTGTTTGTATATTTTGAGTAACTTAATGTTCACTTGTATATATTGCTGATATGATCTTTCTTTGTGTACTGTTCTGTCATGCACAAAATACTGCTCAATAACAAAGTCTTTACTTTACATTATGTATTATTATCATTGTCTGTTGTATTAATTAAGTGGAGCTTTTCTCCCCGGGCCTCCGCTGTAAATGGACCTCGTCCAGTCAGACCATCCCTGTTAACAAATGTAAAATAAATAAAAAAAATAAATAAAATAAATAAACGTGGCTTACTATCACAATGTTTGAACCACACAATCTTCAAAATAAAAACCTGTAGATCATAATATAGAAAGACCAAAATGCTGAAGAACACAATATAGAACTCTTGGACTTGGTCTCTGCAGGACACATGTTGCCACTTGTTCCTGAGTCTACACCCTTGTAGGACCAATGTTAACACATGTTTCTGACTTCACACTTACATGGGGATTTGGTATTTAACTTTTGTAAACATTGTGGTCTTCAGGATATTGGTCTTTCAATATTTATGTTCTTCAGATTATGATTTTCAAGATTTTGTGGTTCAAGACTGTGATAGTAATCTATACATATATGTGTGTGTGTGTGGTATGTATATATATATATATATATATATATATATATATATATATATATATATATATATACGTAGATATATATATATATATATATATATATATATATATATATATATATAGTTTACTATTAAAATGTCAAATGGCAAAATATTTTCCGTTTGACACACCGGAAAAAAAAAAGAGAAAGTCAAAATGTACAACATAGCACAATGTTGAATCAGCTGAATGAATTCAGCAGATTTGACATCGATGCAGAACAGAATACGTGATCTCCATCTAGGAGCTCAGGTAAAGGAACTCCTATACCTAACATCACATTTTTGCAGGCTTGCACCCCCCTATGGGGGGGCTACACCCCCACACCCCCTGCTAACTATATATTTCAACCCTGAGATCGCACTAGAGTGAGGAAAGGGATGACTTTCCCACACCGCACTGTACTGCGATCTCTGTACAATACTTCGAGTTTATATTAGCACATGCACTGTGCATTTGCTGATATAAACCTTCAAACATGGAAATGTTCAGCAAGATGGAAATTCAAACATCCATGTTTTGAGTTTCCATCTGCGAAGATTCTCCGTTCCACCTTTTGATAGTAAACTATATATGTATATATATATATATATATATATATATATATATATATATATATATATATATGGGTCTACTTCATAAGAGCGACAGACCACTTGGTCGACCGACCATTTGGTCGACAACCAGTATTCAAGGAACTTAACAGGGATTTGCCCCCCTCCCCAATGTTGTGCGACTCTGGAGTTGATATATATAGTTAGGAAATACAACAAAAACTACACATTTTAAATGAAAATAGGTGGGGGGCTGTGTCCCCCACATCCCCCTTAACTATATATATATCGACTCCAGGTTCGCACAACATTGGGGAGGCAGGCAATTCCCAGGTTTTTGACTTGAATACTGGTTGTCGACCAAATGGTCTGTTGACCAAATGAATGTCAATCAAATGGTTCATCAATCTTATGAAGTAGACCCATATATATATATATATATATATATATATATATATATATATATATATATATATATATATATATATATATAGATATGTCAGAGATTAAAATAAGCAAATCTCTCTAATGTTGATGTCTGTTTTGTCGAAGCACTTTTGTCAACAGAACAGATGGTCAACATGCCTGCGAGATTGACAATCCCCAGACTGGGGAATATGTTTCTTCCTGGGGACCATGTGATCTCTGAGTTAGTATATATAATTTGCATGGGGTATGGGGGGGGGGGGTGCAGGGGGACAAAAAAGAATGTTTAAGTTTTGAATACTTTAAGGTTATGCTTGGAGCAAGTGAGATGTAGTGTAGATGTTCTGGTTTCTGACTTTTAGGTGTTGACATTACTGACATTGACATTTGTGTTTCAGATATTTTAAGTACTCCCATATATCATACATGTGCACGCGCACACACACACACACACACACACACACACACACACACACACACACACACACATACATATATATATGTGTGTGTGTGTGTGTGTGTGTGTGTATTAGGACCCAGTGAAAGTCAAGTATGGGCTTTAACATAGGTCAAAAAGTGAGCAAACCCATTACTCTCCCACTTCAAGTTTGAGACAAGAGTTGATATTTTATTTTCAATGAGCCATTGTTTGTTGAATTATGGCTCCACTAAATTCAGTGTACCCCTGAATATATATACATATATGTGTTTGTGTTTGTGTGTGTGTGTGTGTGTGTGTGTGTGTGTGTGTGTGTGTGTGTGTGTGTGTGTGTGTGTGTGTGTGTGTGTGTGTGTGTGTGTGTGTGTGTGTGTGTGTGTGTATATCATACCTCTCAACTTCTTAGAGCAAGAAATCTGGACAAAGCCATAAATAAAAGTGTGACAAAGATCCAAGAAGAGGGACAGTTTTTAAATGTTGCTCTTACAAACTTAGAAAGTTGATAGAATAACAGTTTTTGCATTAGCATGAATTTTCTGAAGGGTATGAAGTCTGAAACTCAAATGTCTGTCATTGTTTAACTTCAATATGTGATGATTTGCCACTAATTTGCCAGAAAACCACAATTTTATGAAAAACAGAGCAAAAATATAAGGCAAAAATCTGGACATTTTTGCAAATATCTGTATAGTTGAGAGGTATGAAGTGTATCTAAATATCTATATACCTATATCTATCTACCTATCTCTCTCTCTCTCTCTCTCTCTATATATATATATATATATGCACACACCTACACAAACACACACTCTACACACACACACACACACACACACACACACACACACACACACAGTCATAGATAGGAGAAACACCTGCAGTTCCCTGCTTTCACATCTATCACAAAATGATAGACAGATATGTATAAATCACAGTATCACTGTATTTCAAATGTTCAAAAGCCCATCGGTAGTCTAACAACACAAACCAAAATTCATATCCATCAGAAATGCAATGACTGAACCAGACTAAACACAGAGGCATGGGAACTACACATGGTGATATTTGTGAAGTGTACATGGAGCCATATTTGTTAACAGATAGGGCAGAAAACAGAAAGTGGATATTCAAGATTCAGCTGCATTGCATTATGTCAGTATAAGCAGGCAGTATGACATCACTACAATAACATGTTAGGTGTGCTGTACTAACAGTGTTCACTAAGAATGTGCTAATGACATTATAAATATATCCATAAGTTCTTTTGTGTAGAAATGGCATAAGGCAAATGAAATGTTCTATATGAGGTAAGACGTAGCAGCACATGCAAATGAGTCTCACAGCAGTCTCAGATAATATAAACTATGTAAGTTCACACCAAATGTATTACTTAACATTCACATACTAGCAACAATAAGGCAGAAGGCAGAACAAATACGTAGCTTACCTCATAAAGTGGAAAAAATGTGAAAGTATGCAGCCTAGGTAGATAAAATACTAAAAGATACCAACAATATGACTTCATCTTCAGTACCGATGAGAAAGCACTACATGTTGAGTATGTTGATGAGTTTGGTAAGATGTAAGGACATGTACTGATCAATATTGTAAATGACCATGAAGCAGTCATTCTGAAGACTATGCAAACAAATGCAAGACATGTACTCTGTATCTCTGCATCAAATTATTCAACACTAAACGAATACAAACACATGGGGTTTGTCAGCTGCTGCTGTTTTCCTGATCATGCCTTCTTATCATGTAGTGACTTAAATTGTATATTCTATTATTTATTATAATTTAGTAGTTATTTGTGCTTCTGTAAAGCTAATCCATTTACAGTCACAGCCAGGCAAGATAACTGAGCACTTAATGGGTAAACTGAAGACAGCGTGGTTGGTCTACCTCTGAAGGACCACTTCAGCCACTGCATCATGATGCACAGGAATCTCTTCTCTGTCATGGATGTGTGGGAGGTGGGGATGAGTGTGGTACTATTAGCTGGCAAAATTAAGCTATAACTGAAAAACTAAGCGAGACAGGTTTATATTAAAGTATGATTTTGAAAATATACCACCAGAGCTCAGACAGTGTCTGCAAAATTAATTTCTTTCATTAGAAGGGAGAGTGCACAGAGAAAACCTGAGATGTTTTGCTGCATCAGAGTATCTGGAAGGAATTCACAACATTAATTTTATGAATGTACAAATGAAAAAAATAGACTTGTTTTCCCAGCAGAATTTATTAACTGAGAGGGAACATTTTGTGTATGCTCCAACTATGACCATGAGAAAGTAGCCGAGACCTACATTTAGTATTGATGCAGTCATACCAGCAGAAAGAGCTGCTCTTGACAAAATTGAGGCAAAATGGAACATATTAAAAATTGGGGACATTGGAGGATATTTTTTTCTTTTTAAACAAGAAATTTCTTTATTAAATTATCATGTATGACATAGGCAATCTTGCCTTTATATAAATGAAAATAAACCATACAGACACAATCTCAGTTGTAAACATTATACATTACAAACCATGCCAAGATAACTGTAGCTGCAAACATTATACATTGCTTATAATATATCCAGTCACTGTCAGTCAACCACTGCATAGTTCATTCAAATCCTGCCTTCTCCTAAACCGTGTTCCTCCTCTGCATGTACTGATCCCACACTTCCCATTTTTCCTATGTAACTTGATCCTAACCTTTTCTAAAGATCCCAGTTCCAGTTGTTTTAGCTCTGTTACTATCTTCACTACTTCTAGTAAAGGTGGTTTACACTGTGATTTTCCTTTTCTAGTAATTGCTTTTAAGGCAGCCATCATAATTAGACTCAGCAAGGCCTTACTATGTCCAGACAACTTAGATTCTGTATCATAGCTCAAAAAATCATTTCCTTAGTTACACCAATTTGCTCACCCAGCATCTCTAACGGAGTAGTCAGCAAGGAATCTTTAAAGTCTGCCAACTCATTACCCTTCCAGAAAATATGTTCCCAGTTAAGGCTTTCTTCCCCATCACACAACCAACATTTGCTGTCCACCTGAGGAAAAATTCTTTGGAGTCTACCTGGGGTATAAAAATACCTGTGTAAATACTTCCAAGCAAAGATATTAAATCTTCTAGACTTTGTTGAATATTTGCAAGACATATCTATATTCTCTCATTGTTTCCTTGTGAATTGCTTACCCAATCTCTCCTCCCAATCCTTTCTAACCTCCTCTAATTGATTCTTAAAGTTATCATGCAATATTTTATATGCTCTACTAATTATTCCATTCTTAATGGCAACTGCTGTTCTAAATTCTTCTAAAAATTCTACCAGTGCTGGGCTTTCATTTAGGACCCACTTATTTATTTCTCTTTGCCTATACTATGATAGCAATTTATTTATTTTATTTTATTTATTTTACATTTGTTAACCGGGCTAGTCCAACTGGATACAAGTCCATTTTCAGTGGAGGCCCGAGGAGAAAAGCTCCACTAACTACTACTTAACAAGTTAAAAATATACAAAACTTATACAATAAAAATAAAAATAAAAATGAAAATAAAAAAAAAAAACAATGTCATAGGTTAATTACAGGCTATATCAGAATTTGATTTCCATGTGAGGTAGAGCAGAAGTCTAGGTTAGATAAAAATGCTAGGTTAAGGTGTGTTATTCAAAGACATAAGTATTTAGGTTAAGAAATATGAATGAATAAAGAGGAATAGACAGATGGATTAATAGGAGGGAAAGTTAAGTAACCTGGAGAAATGATGAAGAAGGCCAGGTGAAGAGTAAAGGAGGGAAGCAAGGTGAGTGAGAAAGGTTACCCAGGGTCGTTGCAGGAACATAGCCTGTGGTTGTTTAGGTAGAGTCTTAGATTGGATTTAAATAGTGGAATAGAAGTCAGTGTTGTGAGGTCTGGTGGAAGTTGATTCCAAATTTTGCCAATTGAGTTGGAAAATATGGAGTCTCCTGCTACATTGTTTGATTTAGAAGTTTTTATCAGAGTTTTGTTGAAGGAACGGAGATGCCTCATGTTGTGATAGGGTGTTATTGGGGACATTGGAGGATATTTTTTTCTTTTTAAACAAGAAATTTCTTTATTAAATTATCATGTATGACATAGGCAATCTTGCCTTTATATAAATGAAAATAAACCAAACAGACACAATCTCAGTTGCAAACATGATACATTACAAACCATGCCAAGATAACTGTAGCTGCAAACATTATACATTGCTTATAATATATCCAGTCACTGTCAGTCAACCACTGCATAGTTCATTCAAATCCTGCCTTCTCTTAAACTTTGTTCCTCCTCTGCATGTACTGATCCCACACTTCCCATTTTTACCTATGTAACTTGATCCTAACCTTTTCTAAAGATCCCAGTTCCAGTTGTTTTAGCTCTGTTACTATCTTCACTACTTCTAGGTTAGGGAGTGATCACTGTGATTTTCCTTTTCTAGTAATTGCTTTTAAGGCAGCCATCATAATTAGACTCAGCAAGGCCTTACTATGTCCAGACAACTTAGATTCTGTATCATAGCTCAAAAAATCATTCCCTTAGTTACACCAATTTGCTCACCCAGTATCACTAACGGAGTAGTCAGCAGGGAATCTTTAAAGTCTGCCAACTCATTACCCTTCCAGAAAATATGTTCCCAGTTAAGGCTTTCTTCCCCATCACACCTCCAACATTTGCTGTCCACCTGAGGAAAAATTCTTTGGAGTCTACCTGGGGTATAAAAATACCTGTGTAAATACTTCCAAGCAAAGATATTAAATCTTCTAGACTTTGTTGAATATTTGCAAGACATATCTATATTCTCTCATTGTTTCCTTGTGAATTGCTTACCCAATCTCTCCTCCCAATCCTTTCTAACCTCCTCTAATTGATTCTTAAAGTTATCATGCAATATTTTATATGCTCTACTAATTATTCCATTCTTAATGGCAACTTCTGTTCTAAATTCTTCTAAAAATTCTACCAGTGCTGGGCTTTCATTTAGGACCCACTTATTTATTTCTCTTTGCCTATACTATGATATCAGTCCTTAATAGGGACAGCAATCTCTAACTTGCAGTACAAATAAGTCCTTGATGTATTCCCATTCTATTAACTTTCCGTCTCTAGTTATTTGCTCCTAATACCTTGGTTTCTTTGCCAGTTTTCTCCATTAAATTCCAGTCCCCTCTTGTCTATTGTCTGTATACCTAATTGCAGTCATCTCTATTGGAAAAATCTCTTTTCTCCATTCCCGTGTTGGCTTAGTTCTTGGAATACTTTCTGCTACTTCACGAATATAATATTCTGTACGATTACTGTTATTCCCCTTAAAGGTCTGCATCCAAAATCCCAGTCTCTCCTTGTTTCTTGAGGTTACCCCTGTTTCATCATCATCTCCTTCCACTTTGAATTATAGTTTTCTGCTTGTGGTATGTATAGGAGTCTTAAGTGTGTTGCTCTGAAATACCCCTTCAAATCTGGTAATCCCAAACTGTCCTGCTCTATTGGAAGAATAAGCTTATCCAACTTGACTGTTGCCATCTTCCTACCTTAGATAAAATCCTTCAGCGGTTTATTAATTGCTATCCACAACTTCTCTGGTTGATAAAAATATGCCTGACCTGTGTTTAACACTAAAGGGAATAAAAACATTTTAACTGCTTGAATTTTACTATTGCTATTCATATTACTGAGCTTCTATTTTCTCTGTTTTTGTATTATCTTTTCTTGTCTTTTCCCACATATCCTTAGATGCCACACCAGAATAATTTTTAATCCATACTCCTACATTTTGTTATTGTATCATGTTCCCATAAGAATGGATATTGCTGAACCAGTTCGTATGTAGGTACATAATGTATTACTATTGCCTTTGTTTTAGCTTCATTAATTTTGTATCTTGAAAAGAACAGAATCTGTCTCAGTATGTTCTACAGCAATGTAATGTCCTTTTCTGGTTTTGTCAGGTATAAAATAATGTCATCTACAAACAGAGCCAGCTTTTCTTGACTACCATACCACTTACATCCTTGAATTTCTGAGTCCCTTATTTTCTTTGCCAATGATTCTAAATATAATGCAAATAACAAAGGGGAGAGAAGACACCCCTGCCTGGTTCCTCTGCTCAAGCAGACATTATCACAGAGGACCCTACCCACTTTAATTTTCACTTCTGATCCCTCATATATCCTCCTAATCAACCATATAATTTTATCAGGGAGTGCAAATGCTTCCATTGTTCTGCTCATAAAGTCCCAGCTTACTCTGTCAAATGCTTTCTCTGCATCAAGAGCCACCAACAACAGTGGTATTTTCTTACATTCTGCTTCCCTCTGGATCATCAGTGTCCTGTTAATGTTATCAAATGTTTACCTCCACTCCACAAAACTACATTGATCCATATCTATCAATTTTGGCATCACTTTTCACCATTATAGACAGAAACATTGAAATGGGCTTGTATGAAGCTGCATCTGGTGGCTCTTTACTCTCTTTAGGTATTACAGCTACCTCTGCTTTCTTCCAGGATGTTGGTACTTTTCCTCCTTTTAAAATGCTGTTAAACAAAACCTTCCAGATCATTAACAATTTTTCCCTCCAAGCCTCCAAACTTCCACAGGAATACCATCTATTCCTGGGGACTTTCCTGTAGATTGGTTATATGTCACCATTCTTATCTCATCTTCTTCTATCCTGTTAGTAATCGAGTCTCCTCTCCCTTTAACCTTGACTTATTTATTCTACCATAAACATTAACATATCTACCTTTTCTTGATTTCCATATTTCTCTGCTTTATACAGACTTTCATAGAATTTCTGAAATATTTCTAATACTTCTACAGGATCCCTTGTTATCTTCTTTGTCATAGGCTCCTTAAGCTTGGTGACAGGCTTTTCTACTTTCTGTTGCCTGAGTCATTGTGCTAAAAAGTTTTTGTGCTCTAGAGTTATCAAAAAACAGTTGCTTAACAGCAGTTTTTCTAAACTCATGCATATTATCGAGGAAATCCCTTATTTTCTGTTCAGCATTTTGCAGTTGCTCTTCTTCTTGTTCTGTGAGATTCCCCCTATTTTGAAATACTTTAATATTTGTCAGTCCCTCTAAATAATTCTTGTTACTTCTTAACCATGTCTCCCTTTCTTTTATGTCCACCCTATTTTTAAACTCCACTTTAATTTTATCCCACTCCCTAGCTATATTTTCTTAAGAAAATTTTATCTTCTCTAATGTTTTTATTTTAGTTATTATTGGCGCATGATCTGAAATAGTTATTGGGTGTGTATTAAGACCTGCAATTAAATGCATATGTTCCTGTGAAATGTAAATTCTGTTTAGCCTAGCCCAGTTTTATATCTTGGGGAATAATATGTAAATTCACTCCAAACTCCTAGTACTGAGTTCACATCTTCCACGACAAATATTTTCATAAATTTCTTTAAAAATCTATCCTCTTTTGTTATATTTTCTGTTCTGGGTCCCCAGACATGTCTTCACTGTTGCAAATCAAATTCCAGTCCTCACATATAAGTAATATTCCTTGCTGAAAGCTAATTATTTCTCCCAGAATTTTCTTAAGCTTCATTATAGCAGTTTTCAGTGGAATATAAACACATGCCAGTGTAATCCTCCTCCCTTGCCAGTTGCCCCTTAATAATAAAAATCTACTATTATTTTCTTTTTATGCTCTTTTTTCAATACTGGAACTCCTATCTTCCTTTGCCCCAGGTATTCCTCTGGATAACCATCCTGAAATCCTTTCTTTATCAAATTCATATGTTCAGTTCTTTCCAAGTGTGTCTCCTGTAGCATAGCTATTTGCACTCTACATTTTTTAATATAGTTCACTAGTCTTACTTTTTGTATTTATTTGTGAGACCATTCACATTTTAAAGACATTATAGAAAGTATCATATTCTTTGGAAATTATTATTCCCACCTTTTATGTATAACAGCTTTTTTATTAAATGTCTAGGTGAAGCTTTTGCATTACCTGCATGTACTGTTTGGCAGGTTAATCTTTTACACAGTTGTTTCTTGTCATCTCCATTTGAGCCTAGGCCACATATTACAGAACTTTTTGTTTTAATGAAAACCCTCAAACAAAAATACACGCGCACACACACACACACACACACACACACACACACACACACACACACACACACACACACACACACAAATACACAATAATCGCCCCTAAAACCTATTAACTTAATAATAACACACACAATTATGTACAGCTACAAATAGTGAAGTTTTACCCTACTAATGGGAACCAATGTTCCAAACTGACGGCCACACACACACAGACTGCAGCTAATATAAAAGAAAAGTTATGAAGCCATTTGTCTTTATCAGATTGTCTGTTAGGGACATGAGAACCACACACAAAACAAAACTGTTTACTAGAAAAAAAACATCATAATATTCAATGTTCTTTTTAATTTGCTTGTTTTCTTTAAAACTTTTTATTAGATTAAGCTAATGGCCTTAACCCAGTCATTCCGCTATCCAGGAATGAGAAAAAGCACATTAGTTTTTCATTAGTCATTGTCTTTTAACCAGATATATATATTTTTTTACATTTCAGTGCCTACATTTCTTAAAACTGAACAAGGAAAACAACAGAAGGGAGAAAAAAAACAGAAGCACCTATTTACAAAAACTTTACTTTATAACATGCAAAGAAAATCATGCAACAATTAAATAGTATTATTGAGAAAGAAATTATTTTACTTACAGTTAACTTTCTCTCACCTCTTCCCCTATCCTGAGTATTTTTCTGAACATTAATGACATGAAGTAGGGCATATGCTTTAAAGTCCCATACAAGTTTAACAAAGTCCAGGAAAGTCCAGTATATTGCCAGATTTTCTTGTTCTATTCATAGGTTCATAGGTTCATACTAGGCTATCTGCCCTAGGGCATTTATAAGCCTAGCCAGAGTGTGTTTGGCTTTCACCACCCATTTTAAATTAATTTTGCTATGCCCTTTTTCGAGGTTAGTATACTGTGCCTCTGTCTAACAGTGACACAGAAGTGATACCCGGGGTAAACCTACGATCCCCCATCCACTCATCAAGATTCATCTTGAAGAGAGTCAATGAGGGACTCTGCCTAACCTGGACTGGGATTTTATTCCAGAGTGAAGGGAGCCTCTGGGTTATGAATCTGTCCCTCCAGCATGTCCTATTTATTTCAGTGCTGAGGTTCAAGTCTCTCGAGCACGTAGCTCGATGGAATTTGGATTTTCTGAGGTGCAGCATGTCCATTAATTCCGGGTTGGACATGGCTTTATACATCAGGCACAGATCGCCTCTGAGCAGGCAGTATGCCACTGAGTAGAGCTGGAGATTCTTTAACCGGGTAGCATATGGCATCTGTTTGAGCCCTTTGATCCTCTTGGTAAGGTACTTTTGGGTCTTTCCAGTTGCTGCAGGTGTCTGGTAAGGTACATCCCAAAAGGGGCATTGTACTCAATTATGGGCCTGATGAGGGATGAGTAAAGAGGCACGATGACCTCCCCTGATAGTTTGCAGTCATCTGCGAACTTGGTCAGCCACAGTCCTTCCGTGTTGGCCTGTACCTCCGAGAAATATATACCGGACAAGAGAGGTCCCAGGACTGAGTCTTGTGGGACGCCACTTGTAACTGGTTTGGAGTCTGACATGGCTCCAGCAATTCTAACCATGTGGGTTCTGTCCTTGAGCCAGTTTGCAACCCATCTAGTGACATAGGGGTTTATATTTAAGCTGGTGAGCTTATCTATAATGCCCGAGTGGGGTATTGTATCGAAGGCTTTTGTGAGGTCCAGGTAGGCTGTGTGGACCACCTTCCCCTCGTCAATGGCCTTGGTGACTGTTTCAAAGAAATCAACCAGGTTTAAGAGGCAGGATCTGCCCTTAACAAAGCCGAAGTGGGTAGGATCCAGTGTCTGTAGGTCCCCAATATCTTTATTTATGAGGTCCATGATGATCCTTTCCATAGCTTTGCAGACCAAGCTAGTCAGGCTTATGGGGCGATAGTTTCCAGGATCCTTTGTGGAGAGGGACCACTGTTGCTGTACACCACTCTTTGGGTACATATCCTGTAGTAAGGCTGAGATTGAACAGTAGTTTTATGTTTGGGTTTAGCTCTTCTTGGAGTTCATGTAGGATACAGCCCGGGACACCGTCTGGTCCCATTGATGCTGTGCTTTTTGCTTTGGAGATGGCAGCTCTTACCTGAACATCTGAGATGTTGGGGGCAGCATTCTGCTGTGATAGATATTTTCCCTTTTAGTGGGAAGGGGGGGGAGAAGTTTGTGCTGAACCTGTCAGCAAGGATGTTGGCAATGTCTATGAGTTCGGTGTATTTTTTGTCATTTTGGACTAATTCTGAGCATATCTGGGAATTCCCACCCAGGTTCCTAACATAACTAAAGAAAGCCTTGTGATTATCCTTAGTGTCCTGTGCAATTTTTCTCTCGAAGCTGGCCTTAGACGATTTTATGAGTGCCCGTAGTTTTTTTCTAATACTGATCAGAGATGCCTTCCCTTTTTGGGATTTTGCTCTATCATGTAGTAGCTTCTTCCTTCTATTGTATAGTTTGTTTATGTCTGGGGTCCACCAGACAGGACGTCTGCCTTTGGAGGATTGGGTCTTGGTTTTATTTGGGATTGCATGATCCATGCATTCCTGAAGGTGTTCATAGAATGCATTTATAAAGGATTCTGCGGTCTGGGCCGTATTTTCCACAGGCCCGGGGGCTTTGAAGGATTCCACCTCGGTTTTGAGGAGTGTGAAATTTGCTTTAGAGAAGTTTTTCACTGTGGTTTTCTGGGCAGGGGGTGGGGTAGGGATGTGAATATCCAGTGAGATTAGTTTATGGTCTGATCTTACTAGTGAGGGATACACTTCTGGTCTGGAGCATAGAGTCCCCATGTTGGTGATGATCATGTCCAGTATGTTTTCCCCTCTTGTGGGAGTGTTAACAAGTTGTTCCATATCATTTGAGTTTATAAATTTTAGGAACCTTTGGGCTAGGGTGTTGGAGCTAGAGTAATGCTCCCAGTCTATGTTTGGGTAGTTGAAGTTGCCCAATATAATGGTGTTTGTAGAGACCTTCATATTTTCCAGTGTTCTCAGGAAGGCTGAGTGGGGTTCCTGGGTTTGGGAGGGTGGTCTGTAGCAGGCTATAAACTGGAAGGCAGTTTTACCCACTGTTAATTGCACATGGATAGTCTCTGATGCTTCGTGCTGTGCCACCAACCTGGAGGTGTGGGTATCTTTGACGAATATTGATACTCCCCCTCCTTTTGTGGTTTGGTCCAAGTTTTGGGGCCGAAAAGCATGGTATGAGGTATAACCTGGTAGTGCTGGGATGCTCTCGGGAGCCTCGAACCAGGTTTCTGTTACTACACAGATATCGATGTTCTCCATGCTAAGGAGAGTTTCGAGTGCGTGCATCTTGAGGTTTAGACTTCTGGCGTTGAGTAGCATTACTCTTAGTTTCTTATCCCTTGTGATACCTATGGAGGTGGGTTTGTCTTTTGAGCCTTGCCTAAAAAAGGCACTATGGGGGTAGCAAGAGCCTTTGCCAATATCCGAAAGCCCAGGGGTGATTGGTGCAAGCCGTCCCTAGCGAAGCATCGTGGCTTGTCGAGCATGTCATCCCAGGCTGACAGGCATTGGATCCCCTTTGAATGACACCAATACTTAAGCCAATTGTTGAAATTGATCATCTTGTCTTCATATTGTGGCATCATTCTTGGTGAGGGTAAGATGCTACTCAAGGTCAGGGTCATACCGGCCTGGGCTACATGCTCAGAGAGCTCCTCTATGACTCTTTTCATGTAGTCCAGGGAGGTACGTCTCAGGTCATTCACACCAGCATGGACAATGACTGAGTCATATTTGTACTTGCCTTGGAGTGACCTGAGTGCTTGTGTTATGTGGCGGATCCTAGTGCCCGACAGGCAGCTCACCATGACCTTCTCCTTGTTCAGCCTGGTGAGCGGGACGTCAGTGTGCCTGACGATAGAGTCACCTATTACAAGTGTATCAGGTGTGTTGTTTAGCCTTAAGGGCTGTGACTGTTCGGCACACTGGCTTTGTGAGCTATGTGTTGCACGTGTTTTGTTTTGGGGTAGCGGTTGCTTGGGTGTCTGCTTTGGAGGTCTCTGCTGCTTAGGCAGATTTTTATTTAGAGCCTCCGAGTATGTTTTTGTGTGTTTATGTGTTTGGTTTGCTGTTGTGGTAGGTCTATGTGAGACTGGAATTGTAGTGAGTGTGGTTTCCTTCTCCTCCTGACTGATTACGCCAGTACTGAGTTGAGAGAGCTTAGCCTCCAGTTTGGCTATATGGTTGCATCTCTCACATGTGTTGGAATTTGTTGGGAGGAGAGGGTTGTCTGTGTACATGAGGCAGTTGTAACATTGCCTCAGGATTCCCAGATTCACCAGCTGGACTGGAGAGGAGATTGACAACTGACCTTTGGACATGCTAGAATAGTATTGGGAATTCCTTTATAATTGAAAAAAGGGCCAATGGGGAACAAGGTACTCAAGGGGAGTTTGTGAGGGTGTAGTGCTTTTAATTTTTTAGTGCTGACTTATATAATTGCTTTAGTGAGCAAGTGCCAGGTAACTTAAATGCAATGTGTTACAGGTAACTTAAATGCAAAAATGACAAACAGTAACTTTCTTTCAAGTGAAACAAGGAAATAAGTACAGTAAGCAATGCAGATATCACTAGGGATCCACAGAAGCGCTGAAAAGCCGCGTTTTAGGTGGAATAAGCATTTCAGGGAAATAACAAGCAAACAAACAACAAGCATACAAACAAAGCTAGATTCAGCAGGCCTGGATCTAGTCTATGCTACAGCAAACAAGGTGTACCAATTTCAGTAAGAACCAGTTCAAATATGCAGGCACTATAAGCCTTTAACCAGAAATTCCAGGCTCAGAAGAGCAGAATCCAGCCTCTCTTCCCACAAGAGTGCAGACCACGAACCCTCTTAATGTAAAATAACTGGCCTGAAGCCCAAATGCTTAAACCAGAATTAATACACTTTTAGAATAACAGACAATGAGTCCTCAATCAGCAGTTCCCAACTTAGAAGGATGTAAGCTACCTGTCCTGCCACCACAGTGCAGGCCACAAACCTTCCTAATGTAAAACAACTGGTCTGAAGCCCAAGTGCTTAATCCAAAAGACTTAGAATGATAGCTACACTTTAATCAAGTTACTACCAAGCAGTAATAAATACAATTGAATACTTTAAAGAATGCCTGGATTAGTGCTCAAGTTATACAAACAAAGCTAGATTCAGCAGGTCTGGATCTAGTCTATGCTACAGCAAACAAGGTGTACCAATTTCAGTAAGAAGCAGTTCAAATATGCAGGCACTATAAGCATTTAACCAGAAATTCCCAGCTCAGAAGGGCAGAGTCCAGCCTCACCTCCCACAAAAGTGCAGACCACGAACCCTCTTACTGTAAAATAACTGGCCTGAAGCCCAAGTGCTTAAACCAGAATTAATACACTTTTAGAATAACAGACACTGAGCCCTCAATCAGCAGTTTCCAACTTAGAATGATGTAAGCTACATGTTCTGCCCCTACAGTGCAGACCACAAACCTTCTTAATGTAAAACAACTGGTCTGAAGCCCAAGTGCTTAAACTAAAAGGCTTAGAATGAGTTACACCAAGCAGTAATAAATACAATTGAGTACTTTTAAGATGACGCAAAAGCAAAGTAAAGTAGGAAGAAATACAAATACAGTAAAGCAGATAAATTTATTTATTTATTTATTTATTTATTTATTTATTTATTTTTTTGAGTGAGCAAATGAGATGGGCCCAGGAGGAGTATCCAAGTGCAAATTTACAAGAGGGGCTGGCAGTTTCAAAGCCACCAAGATTAACACCAAGACAAAAACAGGGAGGATGGGTGCGGACCTACAGAAAAAACAGTCACAACTTCCAGCTAGATATTGCTCAATGCAACACAAACAAATTACTTTAAATTGTGTATTATTTGATAAAAGTGTAGATAAAAATTTACTTAACTCCACTTATGTGTTCAGTTGATTGTATGCAGGTCTTAGCTGGCCAAAGCTCACAGTTTAAACAGAAAATAATTCACTGTACCACTTGTATAAGACAGAAACTGAATAACAATGAAGTAAACTACCCCCACTTATCACTGGCTATGCAGGTTTTTTAACAAGCCTTAACTGAATATACCACTTGTATAAGACCTACTGAAAACCAGTCACAACTTCCAGCTAGATATTGCTCAATGCAACACAAACAAATTACTTTAAATCGTGTATTATTTGATAAAAGTGCAGATAAAAATTTACTTAACTCCACTTATGCGTTCAGTTGATTGTATGCAGGTCTTAGCTGGCCAAAGCTCACATTTTAAACAGACCTTTTCATCATCTCCCAAACCTGTCTCTGGTTCATTCCCAATGTACTGTTGATTCTTCTAGTCAACTCTTGTGCTTTTTTCCTTCTCTCAAGCATTTTATTTTGAAACACTGTAAAAAGTTTCACTGGCACAATCTCTCGTATGGTCTTTATTATCAGAAAAACAAGAAGTAAAATCTTATTCTTTTCACAGATCACTTTTTGTTGGAAAAACATTTGTATTTCTTCCTTAGCATGTACTTCATCAAAAAATGATTTTGTTCTTCCAGAGGGAAATATTTTGAAGATAGCTGGGTGCAGCAGTTTAAATCTTATGCCTGCTTCTCAACATTCCCTAAATAATGGAATACATTTATTCCTCTTCTACCTGGTATACAATGAGTAGTCATTTTCCACACTCTACTGTCTCCCATTTTTAGTACTTTGTCCTTTTGTCACAACTTTCATGCTGGTAAGATTGTATCTTTACTATTAAAAGTCTAGGTTGTTTTCTCATAGCCAGGTTTGGAGCAGACATACAATGTGCCCTTTCAATTAACAATTCCTGCATACCAATGGTTGAATACCAGTCCAGTTGATTATTTGTGCTTTCATAAAATTAATACAATCTGTTCCTTCCAGCTTCTTGGGAACAGCAGAAAATTTCATGTTTTCTCTATGTGCTCTCTCCTCCAATTCTATTATTTTTAACCATCTCTTCTTGTGCAGTCTCATATTCAGACAGCATTTTTTAATCTCTGAGTTTTGCAGTTTTATCATCTTATCCCTATATCTGTTTAAAACTTCTTCCATTTTTCTAGCCTTTTATTGTTTCAGTTGATATACATCAGTGTTTCATTTATTTTAGTCAGGTCTGTGTGCAGTTTACTTATACTTTCCTCTAGGTTACTGGAAGTAATGTCTGGAGTCTGCACTGCGTTTTGCTGAACAGCTACAGTAGGTGTTTTGTTTTGTCATCTTTTGTAGCTGATTTTCCTTCATGTCCTATGTATTTCTTTTTTCCTGGCATACAGGCAGTGCACTTACTAGCCAGTTACTGAAATTTACCCAGAAATCTAGGTCCACTGGATTTCTCTGCTAAATTTCTATTTTTCACACAGGGAGAGCTAGAATTAAACTATTACTCAATTTGTAGCCATCTTGGAAGTCAGAGACATTAGAGTATTTGTGGAAAAATGACCATCCACTTTACTCCAGGCAGAAGAGAAGCAAACTTATTCCAGCACTCAGGGAATGTTTAGATGCAGTTGTGAGGTTCAATTTACTGTAAATATCTGTTCTCAGAATATTTTCCTATAGCATCAAAGACATTTTTGTGTGCAGAACAGGCTGTGGAGAAAATTGAAAAAAGTGAGCCAGCAAACAGAAGGGGTCTCTGCTTGTCATTCTTCTGACAAAGCTTATTTGGTGACTCTGTCAGTGAAACATTTCCATTGTTCCCCAAGGTAAATTCTTGAATGACAGAAAAAAACAGGGGTTGACTACAAGAATCAGGATTACACTGGATTTGAATTAAAGACTTGTGTTGGAGAATGGAGATGATCAATAAGAAGACCAACAACAATGATAAATTAGTAAATAAATGGGATACTGTAAAATATCAGTCCCGTTGGTTTACCTACACAAATGCGAAGCACTGTCTTTCGGCTCACTGTTCATATATAATATATATATATATATATATATATATATATATATATATATATATACATGGATTCCTATTACAAGAAAGAAAGTTCACTATTTCGAACTTGTAATAGGAAGCCTCACTTCTGCGAAAGTTCACTTTAATGAAAGTGAACTTTTGCGTAAGTGCACTTCACAGAAAACACTGCAGCACTGTGGAGGACATAAAAAACAAGCTATGTCCCCCACTATGGTGCAATAGTCACAGACCTTAGGGTTAGGGCACAGGTTAGGGTAAGGGGATAGTTAGTAAAGCTATCCCCTTACCGTAACCCATGCCCTAACCCTAAGGTTCGTTACTATTGCACCATAGTGGAGGACATTGCTATGTCCTTCACTGCGCTGCAGTCATCATGGACCTTAGGGTTATGGTAGAGGTCATGGTAAGGGGATAGCCCTATGGGCTATCCCCTTACTATGACCCGTGCCCTAACCCTAAGGTCTGTGAGTACTGCACGGAAGTTCAGTACAACACCCGTTCATTGTACTTTACTTCGCATAAGTGCACTTTCGATTAAGTAAACTTTTGCTGCAGTGAGCATTCCATGCACTATTTCGAATTAGTGAAAATTCGATCTAGTCTATGGAACCCACATATATATATATATATATATATATATATATATATATATATATATATATATATGTTGTTGTTTGTCTTTCAGCTTTTCCCAGTTAGGGGTCGCCACAGCGGAACTCCGGTCCGTTAATGATTGGCAGTAGATTTTTACAAACGCCGAGGTGCCAGCTCGACCTTCAACCTTCAATGAAGGCACGCCCATTTATGCATGTCTTTCGAATGCCCACCAAACCATGGGGAGGACATGCAGACTACACACAGAAGGCACTCCACGCACTTCAGCCAAAAAAACAGCCAAAAAACATAAGAGACAGAGAGCATGCCATAAATATATATATATATATATATATATATATATATATATATATATATATATATATATATACCGACTCCATAGTCTCACAACAGTGAAGAAAAGAGGAACGCCCCCCCCACCCCAAAAAAAGCACCACTGGCTCACATAATGCATTACATGGTAATGAAACTCACCACAATGAAACACTGTCCACACTAAAGACACATGATAACAAAGTCAGTGATGATTCGTAGGTGTGTCAATTCCATTAGATATATAATTAGATACGTGGAATATGCAAGAAGAAGGGGTTAAGGGAAAAAAGTATTTTGTTGAGTGGTGGGTAAATTCTAAAGTCTAAACCCCACTTTATGTCATTAATGTTTAGAAGGACACTGAAGGAACTGAAGAAGTAACTTAAGTAAAACAGTTTTTGTTCTTATTAATACTTGTATGAAAATCTCATGATGTAAATTGCATGTTATATGGTGCAGCAGTTTTGTAAATTCTGTAGTCAGAAGTATTTTAAAAGTGAGGTGGGAGAGTTTTATCAGTGACTACTTTATATGTTAAAGATATTAAAATAAGAAGGTTATTTTTCTTAGTTGTAAGGTATCCAGGCTTTACATTATAACAGTGTAAGAAATTCTGGAAAGAAGTATGTTAATATAATGTTGTGATATTGGCTTGTTAAGTGGGGGAATGCAGGGATGTATTGATTGTATTATTTTGAAATAAAAGACAATCATTTATCTTGTTTTTATAGAGGTAGGTGTCTTAATATCATTAGTTTAAGGTATAGACAATTTTTTAAGCAAATAGGACTGAAAAAATAAGATAAAATGAAAGCCATACAAATGGTAGCTCTTCCTTGCATCTGTACATTTATTAATAATGTTTTTCCATCACCAAATGCTTTTAGCTGGAGAAAAGAAGTCTTCAGGTGAAAGCAATTAATTATGAAAGGTTAATCATGAAAGGTCTGAAGAGTGTGTGCCAGTGAAATCTTCAAAGGCTCTTTTATATATTTCCAAGGTTATTAGTTATAGGATCATAGGATTATAGGAAGTTACTAGGCTATTGGCCCTGAGGCCCTTATAAGCCTAGCCAAAATTTAGCCGTTATAAGCCTAGCCAAAATTTAGCCGATGTTTAGACAAGTCAGCACCCAAAGCCCCTATCCCACAGCGACACAGGTGGAATAACAGTGGTCTATTTTCAGTTTCCCATCCAGTTATCCAGGTTGCGCTTAAAAAGGGATAATGAGGTACTCTGCTTGACGTGTAGAGGGAGTCTATTCCTGCCTCCCTAGCAGCCTCAATACTTTGTAACCAAATAACTGAACACAAAAACCTTCCTTCCAAAGGGTACTCCAGAAATTAAGCGACACAAATAAATATCTCAATTTAAATGAATGTCTGAAATATTAATTAATTCATTCATTCATTTAAATTGTAATATTTATTAATTTAATAAATTTGAGTGGCTTAATTTCTGGAGTACCCTTTGGAACACAATTTTGTGTGTGAAGTTATTTGGTTACTTGGTCTTGTTTGCACATGCATTTGTTTCTTGATTATCAGTCTTGGTACTTTAATGAATTTAATAAAACAGTGCACATCTTTGTTTATTTAAGGGTAAAGGGATTTTTTTTTCTTAGGGCTAAAAGTTAATGTTTATTGAAAGCATGCAAGCTGGTTTCCATGGTTTACTATCACAAGCTTGAAGCCCAGAATCTAGAAACCTATAATCATGAGACCATAATATTGAAAAACCTAAATGCTGACTACCAGAATGTCTAACAATCTTGAATACTAATTCCCCCTACCAGTGTGAATTCAGAAACATGGGTATGGACCCAGAAATTAGTGATAATAAGGTCTTGCAGGGGGGGAAATCTAGCAGTAAGATGAGGATTAACTATTAATATCTAAGACAGAAAGAGAATGATTAAATATCACAAATCTTATCTCATCTAATCAACAGGGAAGTCTCTAAGAACATATGGAATTTCTTTGGAAGTTTTGAAGTTTGATAGGAAGAAAGTTAATATTTCGAAGGTTTTGTTTAACGATATTTTATAAAAATGTGTGTGTGTGTTGGGGAGGGGGTACTACCATCTTGGAAGTAAGCTGTAGTGACTTTATTACTCAAAAAGAGTAAAGACCCTTCAGACCCAGGTTCATATAGACCTATTACAATTCAGAACCCATTATTATAAAGTGTTTATGTCTATATTAGCTAAGACAATGGTAAAGTGTTGCCAAAACTGATAGATATAGATCAATGTGATTTTGTGTAGGGGATGAAACATTTGACAAGATTAATAGAAAGCACAGCTGTATAAGTAAACTTAACATAACAGCCGATGCATGAATGATCAATATGGGTTTTATCCTGCTAAGGATATAAATGTCAGACATCGAGCTTCCAAAACTTTAAGGGTACTTTCCATGTACCCAAACTGTTATTCAGCCCAAACTGAGCTGAACAATAATAGTGGTTTAGATGCCAAGCCCTTTACAGCTTTCATTCCAACTGACAGAGGGAGACTAGTGCCCTGAAAAGGACAATGCAAGGAAAATCAAAATAAAGGTCCTTACTTTTGGAACAAAACATGCAGAGATAAAAGGGTAGAAGGATGGAGTGAGTGAGTGGCTACTAGAGTAGCAATAATTCAAACATTTACTGTTTTACAAAGTTTACTTACACAACTGTACGATGTTCATCATATTGATCACTGCTGCAATGGCCTCAGCTATAATGGGTCTACAGTACCATAGCTTACATTGACAGGGAGGAAAAAGGATGAGGGTCCAGGATCCCCTGGAGAATGGTCTTAGCAAATTCTGTCCTTGACCTGAAAAAATAATCTAGTTTGTAGTGCTTTGTAGCAGTACTCACAGAGGACTAAGTTACTGGTTTTAGAATGCTTATAGAATCCAGCTCTTTCCAAAAAGCCACAGATGAAACTAAGGCTCTGGTAGAAAGAGCCTTTACTCTGCCTGGAATTGCCTTGTTGTACAGAATATAACAAAAAATAATAACATGAGGCAACCATTTGTTAATAGTCTGCATTGACACTGGCTGTTCTTATCTTCGCAAGAAGTAAACTACTGATCAGAGTTCCTGAAAGATTTAGTTCTGTCAAGATAATATCTGAGTTGTCTGTGGACATCCACTGTATAGAGTAACCATTCCTCCATATTTCTAGGTTCTGGAAAGAAGACACAGAAGTGGATAGCTTGGCTCAAAGTAAACTCAGATACCTGTTTATACATAAATGAAGACCTGGTTCTTTAGAAAAGCTTGTCATTTTAGAAAATGAGATAAGGTTGACCCACCATAAGAGCTTGCAACTCAGATACTCTTTTTGCAAAAGTCAGAGCAATCAGTAACACTATTTTCCATGTTATGAAACTCAAATCTGCCTGATAAGTTGGTTCAAATGGCCCAAGAATATTTTTTTCCAAGATAAAATTAGGATACCCTGGAGGAGCCACCTATTCTCTAGGAGGCTTGGTATGCAACACCCCTTTCAAAAACATTTTTGCATGAAGTTGCATTGAAAGATGCAGCCCATTGCATACATTCTGAAATGGCTAACAAAAGTACCTTGATAGAGGAGTAAGACAGAATAGTAACTGACACAAATGATGTAAAACCAAAGAAATACTAGCCATAAAAGGGTCCTGGTTCTTGTCTTGGCAACAACTAGAAAATATTTTCCATTTACTAAAATATGACTTTCTAGTAGCAGCTTTTCTTGCCTCATTTAATACCCACGGCACATCCTCAGAAAACTGGTGCCTAAAAGGTATTAAGACTCTATCTTTCAGGCAGTTAGTTGCAGTTTGGGGTCAGGATGTATCACGCATCCCTTGTCTCATGTGAGTAGGTCCAGTCTGTTAGGAAGTCTGTGTTAGTTGCCCTTGGCCATTTCCAGTAGGAGAGAGAAACAATGTTTCCTGGATCAGACGACAGTCACCCCAGTGATCTTTGAAGAGTCCTTCTGAATCTTCAGAATCACCCTGGATATTAAAAGCAGAAAGGAATATTCCAGTCCACAGAAAAGAAAAGGCATCTGTTTACCGGCATTCTTGCATAGAGGCCTGAAGAAGAATTTGGCCAACTGATTGTTGTGACTGGAGGCAAAAAAGATTTATAAGAGGTGTTTCCCACAGCTATATCAGTATCTGGAAGATCCCACTCATCTAGTTTCCATTTGTGAGGGTCTGTCCTATTCCTGCTCAGCTTGTCTGCCACACTATACTGCTCTGTCAGAATGTAAGATGCCTGCAGAGTGAGTTTGTTGAAAAATATATTCCGGGCTATATCCATTACACCGTTATGCTAGCATACACTGAGGTTAAAATCTGGTTCCTCACCCCTTCCAGTTTGCCTATGTACTACATAACTGTGGTGTTGTCTGGTAATATTTGTAACAGTTAAGGGGACCAGAGATGTCTGAAAATGTTTAGAGCATCTATTACAGCCAGCATCTCTTTTGCATTTATGTGTTTTGGTCTGTCGTTTTCTGTCCCAAAGACCCTGCATATTTATCCCTATAGACAGAGCCTCCCAAGCAAAGTTTGAGGCATCTGTTGTTACAGAGCTGGAAGTGAAAATAGAAGCCCTAGATTTAAGTAAAATTGGTCTCTCCCCCAAATAATCTTTCTTTTTACAAACCCAAAATTGGAATCTGGAATGTCAGGAGATGTTGATGTTGGGACTGTCAAGAAAGGAAATCCTGCCAGCACAGCTAACTTGAGTTTTGTAAATAATTATATGTCATTTGTGAATATCAAAATGATTTATATAAGATGCTTGTGTTAAACTGTATTAGAACTGTATGTTGTGTATATCAAACTGGTTTGCACAGATGTGTGTTGAAGGGATATTTTGTAGTGTTTTTGTTTGAGATGCCTCCACAGAGGGCCCGCTGGAGGAAAACAGAAATGTACATGCCCTATTGTAACTCTCTAAATGTATATATTTTAACACTGGAAACTGGAATAGAGGAGGCTAACTTCAGTCCAGCAAATTTTAGGAAAATAGCTGAAATTAAATTACTTTATATGCTACGCAATAAAAGATGGTATCTTTCAGTTTTCAGTGCAGCTAGACATAGAAAGTCTGTGCTGAGAAGCTTTCCGTATTGTTCTTAGGGTGAACCAATTACGAGTTTTGAAATGTGAAGGAATGCAATTGTTTTATGACTTCCAGCATCTCCCAAAGATCTGATGTCTATGTATTTATACAGGTAGATGCTAAATTCTACCAGCTGCCATCAATAGCTGTTTTGGGCCTGGGGACTAGAAATCAGATGACTAGAAATTATGTCATTCTGCAAGCTAGCCAAGCAATAATGTTTGAAATATTAATTTGAGAAGTCTGTTAGTGATACAGCATTCTGATTCTGTCTTGGACCTGACATCAACTATAAGATCCATTCACCACATCTGCTTTGCTCTATTAGTAAGTTCTTAGATTATACTAATTCTCTGAGATTCAGACAGGAATATAGTGAAGCTTAGTTTAGATATTTTTCTTTCTTTATTTGAGACTGTCCTGCAATGTTGTTTTAAATATTTCCTGTGGTTTTGAAATCTGATGTCACTGTGAATATATATATCTAGTATTGTCTTGTTCTTTTATTATTTATTATTAAATATATTTAAACCTTTCATTGTTGCTGATTTGTGTAGAGATATTTAAGTTCTGAGAGTACTTGCATAATTATTTGGTGACACTATGTGGGCCACTAATAGCCTTGTTCTTGGCCAAACTATCATTTGTGCTAATATTAATATTACACAGTAAGATTGGACATCCTTTGTTAAGGGCCTTAAAGTAGCTGATAAGGAGTTGACCTGTGGCAGTGGAAACTACCTTATGGTCTGTGCAGATGGGGGCCTAGCTAGTAAACTTGTGCCAACTTTTACCAGGTGTGTGTGTGTGTGTGTGTGTGTGTGTGTGTGTGTGTGTGTGTGTGTAACTCAAACCTCAAAGAGAGATTGTTTCAACTACTTGGGCAGGGACACAAAGCACTGATTGGAAACAGAGGGTGCTGGAGGTCTTAGCTTGGTCACTCAGCTGAGATCTCAACTCTATAGCTGTGCCAATGGTGAGTCTTACTGGAGATCTGGAGAAAGAGGGAGAAACCAGCTGCATCTGGAAATACTGTGTGTGCTTGTCATTCTCCCAGTGTATGTCCCCCACTGGTGCCAGTGGTGAGGCTTCAGGCCCCTTGATTACTGGTCCAGTGGTGGGGCATCACAGGGACCATACTGATTTTAGGTACCACTGAATATTTTTCATGTGGAGTCTTGCTACAGGAGTCATAAGAATTACAGATGCCATGAATCCTAATATTATGAGAAATTCCCTTGCTGAGGCCTTGGTTTGAGTTCAAAAACTCAGGAATAGATTTACACATAGATCTACTTTTCCTGTGGAAGAAAAGCTGTTTGAAATGATGTATCTGGATGCACAACATGGAAAATGTGAGAAGTAGTTAAACAAGACAGACAGGGGCTAAATATGGAGGTGTCTCAATTTACATAAAAAATAAATATACCTTAAGGCTGGTCAAACAGGACTATGCACTTGAACTTCTCAATGTTCAAATCACACTAGGCAAAATTCCATACCACTTCCTTGCAAGCTATAGGTCCTCCTCTATGATCCAGGAAACCCATAACATTTATTTAAACTTGTTGGAAGTACTCACAATCCAACCCAATTCCATATTCATGATTGACTTTAATTACCCTACTATAAAATATGAATCCTATATGACACCAAATGTACAGACACAGAGATATCTGGAGTTTGTAAATACAAACTCCCTGGATCAGACTGTCAATACACTAACCAGGGGTGCAACCATACTGGATCCAGTCCTCACTAATATGGGAGAATGCTGCACAACCCCTAGTGTAATGTCTTCCCTGGCAATGTCAGACCACAAAAATGGCTTCCTTTGAAGTAAAAATAAAACCCGGACCCCCAGCTAACCTGGAATATTCAGGAACTACTTTAAGGCTAACTTCCTACTATTGAGTGATAACCTGGCAACATTCCAGACCCTCATAAACATTGACAACACTGCTGCCTATGCAGAAATGTTCACTGAAACCCTATACAAGCATGTTAATAGTTGCATAGAGGCAGTTATACCCACCAGGAAGTACAGAACTAACTCAAAAAAACAAGCCACCCTGGTGGAATCACAATATCAGTAGGATGTATAACAGAACGAAGAAAATCATGGCAAAAATTAGGAAGTGCAGCACTCAGCAGGATAAAAGCACTCTCATCAAACTAAACAAACAACTCAGAGGACAAATAAAATCTACCAAAGCCAAATTTGAAGTACATTTGGCCTATCGGGCCAAGATCAACCACAAGACATTCTTTAGCTATGTCCACAACCTCAATGGCAATATATAATTGTGTTCAGGGCTCATTGTAAATGGAAGCACCTACACTGAGCCAGAAGATATAGCAAACCTACTGGCCGACAAATTCAGCTCCAAATTTACCCCTCTCAACTTTCCCTCAGGAGATACAATCAAATATAACTCTCCCTGCTATCACCAGTGTACAGGTCTTTAATGCTCTCTCTAATGCTAAGAACACTGCATCAATGGGCCCAGACAATATCCCAGGATGCCTTCCAAATAGCATAAAAAATGACCTATCAGGCCCTCTGGAATTACTATTTTACTGTAGCCTTTAAAGAGACTTCATGCCTCATGAATGGAGAATAGCAACAGTTATCTCTCTGCACCAAGGTGGGTCATCTACAGACCCTGGAAACTACAGACCCATAAGTCTCACTAGTCTCATATGCAAAGCCATGAAATAATTATCATGGAAATGATCAGTAATAATAATAATGATATAGTAAACCTCCATACACTGGACCCAAACCAATTTGGTTTTGTCAAGGGCAGGTTATGCCTACTCAACCTGGTATATTTCTTTGAGAAGGTTACCAAAGCAATGGATAGATGAGGGTAAAATTGTTCACAATGCCTACCTTGACCTGGCCAAGGCATTTGACACAATACCTCACCCGGGCATTCTTGACAAACTCAAGAGGTTAGGTACAAACCCTTATGTCACCAGTGAATAGTCAAATGGCTCACAGACAGGACCCAGGAAGTTAGAACTGGGGAGTCCATCTCTACAAAGAGGCCAGTCACAAGTTGAGTCCCTCTGGGATTGGCCCTGGGACTGCTCCTTTTTGGCATTTACTTCTCTGAAGTGAAGGCCAATGTCAATGGCCTCTGGCTGATTAAATTTGCAGATGACTGTAAATTAAGAGCTGACACTAAATCCCACACTGACTCAAATGTTCCCCAGGAAGGGCAGACACAGACAAACAACTGGTATCAGAGCCATGGACTAAAACTAAATGCCAAGAAATGCATAATGGTATTCTTTGGGAAGTCATCCATTCCTTGTAACTATCATATTGACAAAACACCCATTAGAGTTGACTCAGTAGTTAGGGACTTAGGGAAACACATAGACATTAATCTTGCCTTTGACCATCATGTGTCTACAGTAGTGAGGAAATAATTCTATCTTGTGCAACTTATAAACAAAGGTCCAAGAAATTCACTGTTCCACTGTATTCAGCATTCATCAGGCCTACTACTGAGTACAATCCCCCATTTGGTATGTACCTAACCAGACATATTCAACAATTGGAACGTCTACAGAGGTTCCTCATTAAAAGAATACAAGGTGTAAGTAACATGTCCTCTGCAGACCACCTCAAGGCCCTATCCCTGATTCTGTCTCCTACAGGCTATTGAGGGGAGATCTATGACTGGCATACAGGGCATTGTCAGACCCCACAGTGATGGACCTCCTACATATCTGCAAAACAAACACCACCAGAATTACCTGTTCTAAAAGCTTAAACTTTGTCTGTGATATAAATAGTACCTGGTGGAGAGACAGGTATGTATCCCAGAGACTACCTCGTCTCTGGAACAGGCTCGCCGTCCATGTGAAGCAGAGTTCTTCCCTAACCCAATTCAAGTGTAGCTTGGACAACTGAATGAGGAACAGGAAATTCATCCCCAGTTTGGCATCTACATCTCTAATGGACATAGTTTATTTATTTATTTATTTATTTACATTTGTTAACCGGGCTAGTCCAACTGGATGCAAGTCCGTTTTCAGTGGAGGCCCGAGGAGAAAAGCTCCGCTATGTACTACATGGTAACAACAACAAAAACAAAATTAACAATGGTTAAAAAATCAAAAAGAAGAATATAAGTAACAAACCAGAAGGACAGTAATAACAATTTTAGAATGTTACAAAAAAGGAGGGATAGAGAGAACAAAGAAAAAGTGTAAGTATGGTAAGGAAGAAAAGGGAGAGAAGAATTTTTTTTTTTTTAGTTAAGATAATAAACTTTCATGTCAAAGGGAAAACAGATATTCTAGATAGAAGAAATCTATGTAGGAAGAAGTATGAGAGATGAAGGGGAGAGAAGGAGATGTAAGATGAGCTAGCTCAACTAGGATTGATACAAGAGCAAAGCCAGTGTTTAGTTAGAAATAGTTTTAGTTTAGTCTTAAATAGTGAAGTGGAAGTCTGGGATAAAATGTCTAGAGGAAGTTGGTTCCAGATTTTACCAACTGAGTTGGAGAATATGGAGTCACCTGCTGTATTCTTTGCAAGAGATGTTTGAATCAGTATTTTATTGGAAGAGCGTAAGGTTTTTAAGTTGTTGTAGGGTTTTATAAGGGTGGAGAGCATAGGTATGTTTAGCACCACCAGAATTACCTGTTCTAAAAGCTTAAACTTTGTCTGTGATATAAATAGTACCTGGTGGAGAGACAGGTATGTATCCCAGAGACTACCTCGTCTCTGGAACATAGGCAGCTTGTATATGGCTCATCTCCTAGGCCCTTGCTTTAAATGTTTTACCTCCCAAGCCCCTGCTTACACTTATCAAGGGTACTAGAACTTGTCAGAGATTTGGGATGCATGGCTAGGCTTAAAAAGGCCATTGTTATCATTAGCCTAGTAAACACATATGAACCTAAGAGTGTTTGATTTTCTTCTGGAACAGGAGTCTGTGCAGGAGGTGTCCCACCCAAGTAAGAAATTCCTGATATTTTGAGAAAGTCTTTGCAAAGATAAGCAAATATTTAAATAAGGGAAAAAATGTGAATATTTTCCTGTCTGCATTAAGCTATCACTGGAACTAGACACTTTGTAAATACCCTTGCAGCTGAAGATAACCCAAAGAGCAATACAGAGAACCGAAAGCGTGATCCAGACACAGAAAACATTAAGAAAATTTTGAAATCTGGAGTTATAAGAAAGTGATGATAAGCGGCTTTTAAATCTAAGATCAGTAGAAAGCTTAAATGGGGAATTAGAGGTCATATGTTGAGAAGAGATAACATTTTTAACTTGGAACTTTCGCAAACTGGTTTAAATGGACATATCCAGTACTGGACTTCATGAATCCTCTTTCTTTGGCACCAGAAACATTCTTGCATAAAATGCTTCTCCTATCCAAGGAGCAAGGACCACATCTATCACTCCCTAAGTCAGCAGATGCTGAATGACAGAAGGGAAAGAGAAGTTTGATATGATGGATGAGGAGGAATCCCTTGAAAAGGACAGAGAGATTTTGGCTGTCATTGTATCCAAGATGAATCACTTTCCAATCCCATTTGTCTGAAACCATCTATTGCCAAAGAGATAAATGGGGATTCAGATTTGTGGGATGGATTAAAGACTTACCAGGGTGGGAAGAGGGAGGGAGAGATTCTGTAATTAGTCATTCAAACTTGTTAGACTGTCCTTTGTTCTAGGGGTTCTGCCTTTCTTTTTAGAATCCCCTGCCATTGCTTTTAAAAATCCACTTAACAACAACTTGCTGTGTCGGCTTATTTTGCTTTTTTAAAACAAGTTTGTACAGGTAGCATTAAACCCTTTAACAAAATAGGAGGAGGAAGGCTGACAAATCTGTGAAATTTCCCAAACTGGCTTCTCTCTTTCATCACACCTTTAAAAAAAATGGTGCAGCAGATGGTCCAAAGACTACCTCTCTGTCTAAGGGAGAATTCACAGTTTCAGCTTTAACATCCCCAGGATGGTTTTGTGTATGCAGCCAAGCAAACCAACCTCAGAAGAGTTCTAATAGCAGCAGCCTTGGAAGTGGTATCAGTCTTATAATAACATTTCAAAGAGTGGGTAGCCTTTGAGACACAGCAGTAATAAGATTACACAAAAATGCTTTTTCCTCAGCTGAGGAAAAAGATGCCAAAATGTTCCAAATACTTTCAAATGAGGCTAACATTAACTTTAACATATGAGCTTGACAACTGAGAATTCTAAAGAGAAGTGTTGCAGAATAATGCACTTTTACCAAAATCTATCAGCAGCTTTCTCATCCTTGTCAGAAGAGGAAGGATTGTACATCTTCTGGGGTGTGTATGCTTGTTTGCTTTTTTCTTCTTTATTCTTTTGAGGGTTTTCTTTAAAGAAAACGTCTTGAAATGTGACAGGTTCAATTGTAGATGACAAGAAACAACTTTATGAAAGATCAACTTGCCGAACATTAATGGGTGCGTGTAACACAAAAGCTGGAAATAGACATTTAAAAAAGCTGACATATATATTTTATGGTTATAATAACTTCTTATCATAATGACTATACTATCCATATAATTTTGGAATGTGAATGGCCTCCCTGGTATGGACAAAAATATAAGAATATCTAATTATATTAGGAAATGCACAGAGCAAATAATGCTACAGGAGACATGTGGAAAGAAGTGAACATGTACATTTGATAATGAACAGATTTTAGGATGGACATTCACAAAATATCAGAGACAAAGGAAAAGGGGAGTACTTAAATTAACTATTGAGAAGCTACAATAGTGACAGAAGAGGAAAAAGGATAATAATAGTAGATTTGTGGCAGTAAGGAGCTAGTGGCAAGGGAGGAAGATTACACTGGCGTGTATTTGTATTCCACCTAAAAGTGTTATTATGCTTTCAACAGGAAATACTACTTATGTGGGACTGAAATTTGACTTACACTAGTTAGAGTATATCTGGGGGATCTAGAAGGGAAAATATAACAAAAAAGGATACATTCTGAAGTAATTTATGAAAATATTTACTCTGAAACATGTGAATTCAGTAGTAGGAATTCAGAGAGAATTTACATATTTTCTCCAAGATACAATGCCTGGACTAGACTAAATAGAACTCCTAGAAACAGGATAGACACTGGACACCTCCAGAATGTTAAAAACAATTTATTTAATACTCAAATTAATATAAGTGCTTTTGTCTGCTTATACATATAGACTTCCTCAGATATAGCAATTGAAATTAGCAGGTGTTTATATAATGAATTTAAGTATGACATCACACAATATTGTCTAATCAGAGCAGCTCAAACTATTTGCATAGGAATAAGCACATTTAAAGGTGTATGTATGTACACAAAAAACATTTTCACTTGCATTTGTGTAAAACTATGACCACATAAAAATCCCTACCACATCTTGTTACTCAAGTGGTCACCCATCCAAATACTAAGCAAGCCCGACCCTTCTTCACTTCCAAAACCAAATAAGGCCAGGTACATTGACTGGTACAACCACAATATAAAAATACTCAAAAAATTAAGATGAAAATGCCTTAAGATGTGATGAAAGTATATAATTTAAACTTAGCTAAGCACAAGAATTTAATTCTAGATGCCAAAATAACTCCTTCTCCAAAATGAACATCCACAGGCCCCCTTTGGCATCTAATTCAACATTGTGAATGGCCATAAACTTAAAATAATGTGTTGGATATTCTATACTATGTCGAGCCAAGGCATTATTTGGATTCTTCCTCCTAATACCATATAAATGTACGTAGGCTCTGTCCTTTAATCATCAAAAATGTATAACAGACAAAATGTGGGGATGAAGAAATCAGGTTTTTGTAATTATTGTGGAAGTATTTGTGAGAATGATAGGTTTATTATAAGAAACAAGGAATATCGAATATATAAAAAATTTAATTGAATCGAAAGCCCTAGTATACTTAGCCAGGTGTAATGATTATCCATGCTATTATATTGGTAAGACTGAACATAGATTAAAGGACAGAAATGTAGAAATCAAGAAAAGCAAAAATGGAAATATTTATGGATGACTTAAATATGCAAAGTTTAGAGGTAGATGAGGCTCAACAATTAATTAAGTTAGGAGGAGATGAGATAAAAACGGTGATGTATAATCAATCTGCAGAATAGTCTCCAGAAACAAATGGTATTCCTGTGAAAGTTTGGAAGCTAGGAGGGAAGAAAGTGATAAAGATCTGGAAGATTTTGTTTAACGGTATTTTAAAAGGAGGAAAGCACCTAGATATTGAAAGAAGGCTGTGGTGGCTGTAATACCTATATGCAGTAAAGACCCACTGGAACTAGCTTCATATAAGCCTATTTCAATTATAAAACATGATTTTAATATGATTATGACCGTAATAGCTAAAAGAATGGCAAAGGTGTTGTCAGAAATGACAGATATGGATCAATGTGGTTTTATTGAGGGGAAGAAAAAATTGACAACAATAATATTATGATGATCCAGAGGGAAGCAGAATGTAAAAAAAAATATTTATTCATTTGACATTTGTTTACCGGGATGGTTCATCTGGGTCAAAAAAATTCATTTTCAGTGAAGACCCAAGGAGAAAAGCTCCATCAGTACTAAAACAACAATATGCAAAAATAAGTTGTTATAGATACATGTGAAGAGACAAACAAGTCAGTATTTAAACACTGGCAGTGGAAACAAACATCATCAACTTCTTTCAGCTGTTCCCATTAGGGGTTGCCACAGTGGATCATCTGTTTCCATTTCTTCCTGTCCTCTGCATCTTGCTCTTTCACACCAACCACCTGCATGTCCTCTCTGACCACATCCATAAACCTTATCTTAGGCCTTCCTCTTTTCCTCCTACCTGGCAGCTCCATCCTTAGCATCCTTTTCTTAATATACTCAGCATCCCTCCTCAGCACATGTCCAAACCAACACACTCTTGCCTCTCTTGCTTTGTCTCCAAACTGTCCAACCTGAGCTGACCCTCTAATATACTGATTTCTAATCCTGTCCATCCTAGTCAAACCCAGTGCAAATCTTAAAATCTTTAACTCTGCCACATCCAGCTCTGACTCCTGCATTTTTGTCAATGCCATCATCTCCAACCCATATAACATAGCTGGTCTCACTACCCTCTTGTAGACCTTCCCTTTCACTCTTACTGGTACCCGTCTGTCACAAATCACTCCTGACACTCTTCTCCACCCATTCCACCCTGCCTGTACTCTCTTCTTCACCTCTCTTCCACACTCACCATTACTCTGAACTGTTGATCCCAAGTACTTAAACGCATCCACCTTTACCAACTGTACTCCCTGCATCCTCACCATTCCTCTACCCTCCCTCTCATTTACACACATATATTGTTTTAGCCCTGCTGACCTTCATTCCTCTCCTCTCCTCTCTAAAGCATATCTCCACCTCTCCAGGGTCTCCTCAACCTGGTCCCTACTCTCACTACAGATGACAATGTCATCTGCAAACATCATAGTCCACGGGGCCTCCGGTCTGATCTCATCTGTCAACCTGTCCATCATCACTGCAAATAAGAAAGGGCTCAGAGCTGATCCTTGATGTAATCCCACCTCCACCTTAAACATATCTGTCACTCCCACCGCAGTCCTCACCAATGTCACACTACCCTTGTACATATCCTGTACCACTCTTACATACTTCTCTGACACTCCCAACTTCCTCATACAATATCACAACTCCTCTCTAGGCACCCTGTCATATGCTTTCTCTAAGTCCACAAAGACACAATGCAACTCCTTCTGACCTTCTCTGTATTTCTCCAACAGCACTCTCAGAGCAAACATTGCATCTGTAGTGCTCTTTCCTGGCATGAAACCATACTGCTGATCACTAATCATCACCTCCCTTCTTAACCTAGCTTCCACTACTCTTTCCCATAACTTCAAGCTGTGACTGATCAATTTTATCCCTCTGTAGTTACTGCAGCTCTGCACATCACCCTTATTCTTAAAGATAGGTACCAAAACACTTTTTCTCCACTCCTCAGGCATCCACTGACTTTCCAAAATTTCATTAAACAATCTGGTTAAAAATTCCACTGCCATTTCTCCTAAGCACCTCCATGCTTCCACTGGTATGTCATCTGGGCCAACAGCCTTTCCATTCTTCACATATAATACACGCTTTTTACAACCTGGTCTTAGGATATCAGCCCAATCTGTTGAAGGATCTCTATGATATAGACAGTAGTTATAAATGTTGTGCCTTATTATATATTTATGTTAATCATTTTATAGTGATACTACAATGTTTAAATATTGGCAGAGGAAACAAACATATAATACATGTTATACAACCTGGCCTTAGGATGTCAGTACAATCTATTGAAGGGTCACTATGATAGTAGTTGTAATAGTTGTACTTTATTTTATTTTACTTCCACTGCTGTTGGTGGGCCTTGATGCAGACAAAGCATTTAAAAGAGTAAACTGGGATTTTATGAGTAGGGCATGGAGTCATTTGCATTTCTTGATATAATCTTCTTCTTTCGGCTTTTCCCGGTTAGGGGTCACCACAGCAGATCACCTGTCCGCTCATGATTGGCAGTGGAGTTTTACGGTGTCAAGTTCATTTCTTGATATAATAATAAGGTTAATTAGGAGGATATTTGAGGGATAAGAGGCAAAAATTAAAGTGGGAGAGTTTCTCTCTGATAAGTTGTGTGTGAACAGAGGAATCGAGCAGGGTTGTCCTCTTCTGCCTTTGGTATTTGTGTTATATTAGAGCCATTGGCAAAGAAAATAAGGGACTGAGAAATTCAATTATATAATTGGTATGCCAATCAGGAAAAGTTGGTTTTATTTGCAGATTATATTATTTTTGTACCTGATAAAACCAGAAAAGCACATCTCAGTGTTGTGGAATATCTTGAGAACGTTTCAAGTCTTTTCAAGATATAAAATTAATGAAGATTAAGCAAAGGCTATAGCTGTAAACTATGCACACACACATGAATTGTTTCTGCAATAACCATATTTCTGGGTACATGATAAAATGAAGCACTTAAGAGTATGGATTAAAAAGGATTCTGTTATGGCATCTAGGGATATGTGAGAAGAGACTACACAAAAGATAATACAAAAGGTGAGAAACTGGAAGGTCTTATTTTTGTATATGGATAGCAAGATACAAGCAGTGAAAATGTTTTAGTCCCTTTGCCTTTATATACAGGTCAGGCATATTTTTATTGACCAAAAGAGATGCAGTAGATAGTAATTAATAAAGAATTGAAGGGAAAAAGGCATGGGCCAAGTGGGATAAGTTGATTCTTCCAATAAACAAGGTGGCTTAGGATTACCTGATTTGAATGGAAATTTTAGAGCTAGGCAGTTAAGGCTTGTATACTTAATACAAGCAGAAAGCTGTACACCAGAGTGGAAAGGGATTATGATGAAACATGGGGAAATTCAAGAAATAAGGAAAGAGTGGGATTTTGGCTGCAGATCCTTAAGGAGAATAACAGCAGACATACAGAATATTATATTCATAAAGTAGGTAAAAGCATTCAGAGAAGTAAGCCAACATGAGAATGGAGAAAATAGATTTTCCTGATAGGGATAACTGCAATTAGGGGTACACAGGGCAGACAAGGTGGGCCTGGATTTTACTGGAGAAAACTGTCAAAGGAATCAAGGTATTGTGAGAAAGCAGCTAGAGAGGGGAAGGTAACAGAATGGGAAGAGGCCAAGAAGATATTTGATACTTTTTGATAGTACACAATAATCAATTTTAGATCCATTTGCCCCCTTCTATAAGTTCATTGATTTGTGTTCCACACAGATAATTTACCACATTGTATCACTTCTGTATTTTTTTACATCTTTCCCTTTCTTTTCACATTTTGCCCTTAAATTATAGCTAAAGTCCCATGAAATTATGATTTTTGTGTTAACCACCACATAGTCTAATATTTGGTGAAATAGATTATCTCTTTCCTCTCTTGTTATATATGTATATAATGATATAATTCTATAAATAAGTTCTCTCTACCTCATTTCCACAGTAGTTAATGTTCCCATCCTTAGCAATATTACATCTAGTACTTTCACTGTTTTTTACACAGCACAGCCACTCCAGAACAACATTCTCTTCTTATGTTCCATATCATATCTGTACCGTACATTTTTTCTGTTTGCAGCCTTTCATCACTTGTCGGGAATCTTACGTCATGTAAGAGAATAACAACCATATCACATTTAGAACACCATTCCAGTATCCCTATCCTTCTTACAGTGTTAATAATATCATCCATATTTATTGAAAGTACTCTAAAATTGTTGCTTTTCCTTCTTTTTAAGTTTAGGGGAAATGTTTTTAAATTTTCTTTTTCTTATTTCTACTCTTTTGTTTGTTGAATATTTTTTTCCTGGATTTATGTACAAATAATCCTTGATCCTCAGAATCAAATGTTTTCACTGGTTAGAACTTCAACAAATTATTAGTATCAATCCCTTCTCCTGACCTCTCTTCCTGCTTGCAGTCTCTCTCTTTATTTCCCCCTCTATATATTTTCTTCTTCTACTGTTTCTTCTTCACCAAGTTCACCCTTTCCCCAGCCTCTTTTTGTTCTTCCCTGTGCATGTTTTCTTCCTCATTATTTACTGTTTGCTCTTGACAATCCATAGAAAAGTGTCCCTTTTTATGCAACCTGCATTCAAGCACATACTTTCTTGCTGTATGATCATGCTTCCCACAATGTTTACATTGTAGCTTGTCACAATCATTAATTAAATGAGGAAAGTCCCAAGTAAAGAAATATGATTTAGGCTGGCCAGCATATCTTAATGTCTGTCAGGCTGTGACTAGCCACAAAAATAGAAAAACAAAAGCAGCAGGAACAGCAGCAGTGTATACCAAAGAAAAATGTAGAACAAAAACACCAAAAATCAGGAGAAAATCAGGTCTTTTAGCATAAAATGATTTAATTCACTATTCGTCAAAGGCGACTTCATCAGAAATACAATTCACTACCGCAAAAACACACTTAAAATACTGTCAGCAAGTGAACAATTAATTGTATAACAAGCTGTTCAACTCATAAAACAATTATTCAATTGAAGTGAACCATCAATAAACATAATCCTATAGACTACTGTTTGCAGTAAAAAATACATCTAAGTAAAAACTTTATTTTTTAATATTAACGTTTCTGTTTTTTAAAAAAACATTTTATATTGACTTTGTCATTCAGCCCAGGATGTATGTAAGAAGCCAATCTTAGTTGTCATACTGCTTCTTTCTGTTCTACTTTGTTCCTATAATCACCTCCCCTGATGTCCTTGTTCACTGACTCAAGAACCGAGAAGGTGAACTTTTTCCAGTTAATGCCAAACAGACAATACCGTCACTACCACAATCTAGTCTACCTGGAACAGTGATGTTGAAATCAAGGTGTTGCAAAAAAATATAAGAACCAGTGTGGATGTACCTACATACTTTACATTCCATACACTTATGCATATCTCTGTTGTTTACTCCTAAACAACGGGAAGCATGTCCCCTCTCCAACATATCCTTGATGTTACAATTTTTCTTGTACACAAAACAAGGCACCTCACCCAATACATTTACCATGTCACCATTACCTAAAATGACTTTCCAATTCTCATTAATAATTTTACAAATCTGGTTGTTGTCCAAACTCATGTCCAAACAAAACCGAGGTTTGCTTGGACCTACACATCCATATATGTTCTTTTTGTAAAACCTTTTACCAGAATGGGAGGAAAATCATTCTTCTTTCTAGAGATAATCTCACTGGCAGCTTTGTCCAGTAAATCTTTAGGATAGCCCCTGTCCAAAAATAACCTTTTAATAAACTGAACCTCCTCAAAAAAGGTGGTGTCATCCATGATCATCCGTGAAGCCCAGATGAACTGGCCACGAGGAATGTTCTTTTTAGTAAAGGTGGGATGATTACTTTTATAATGTACATAGCTGTTACAAAAAGTATTTTTTGGTGAATACTACTGTAAATCTCATTCGTAGTAGCTTCCCACCCAATAATCACATCCAGGAATGAAACTTCATGACCAAAACCACTTAAGGTGAATGTTAAAAATTCAGTGGTAGCACTTAAAGCCTCTATGAAACCATCTACACTAAAACCTTCCTTTTTAACAATAAAAAACAAGTCGTCTGCAAATCTTTTATAAAAGATGACCTTGTCATAAAAATCCACACTAGTCAAAATTTCCAACTCCCACCACCCAAGAACCAAACTTGCATAAGTGGGACCCACAGTGGCACCCATAGATACCCCTGACAGTTGTTTATAGAAATTACCATTGAACATAAAATAACTGTGCTCCAATAGTAAATCTAACAACACGGTGTAAGTGATCACACTGTGGTTACTCAAATTGGTGTACTTACCCAAAAGCCACCTAACAAAATCAACACCTGCTTCCTGGGGAATGCAAGTGAGCAGTGAAGTCACATCAACTGTGAGCATCAAAAACTGTTCACTGCCATTATCCAAACTGGAAAAAAATGTTCTTAAGTTTTCCAAAAAGTCCCAGTTACCTGCAATGTATGACAGTAACTGCTTCACATATGGCTTCAAAACATGATCTAAGTATAAAGAGATGCAATCTGTACAACTTCCTGAGGCAGAAATGATAGGCCTAAAAGGGGGATTGGTAATGTTCTTGTGGAGCTTAGGTATTCCAAAAAATACACCTATTCTGGGATCTTCCATGTGCAAGAAGTCGAAGACTTCTTTAGATATTTGACCATCCATTAACAAACCATAAAGAGTGGCATAGATGAAACCATAACATTTCAAAATGTCAAATTTAGACACCTTTTTATATTCCAACTGGTTAGCCAACATAAGCTCCATTACATTATTGTAGTCATTAGTACCCATGACTACAATCCCACCCCTCCTTGTTGGCCTTCATAAACCTTAAATCCTTGTTGCATACCTAATCATTGAGTGCCTTTCTCTCATTTATACTTAGGTTGTAAAAAGAACTGTAATTACTACTACCAGTTTGAGCCCTGATGTCTCTCTCACAAAGATTTTCAAACATTTTCAAAGTATACATTAATGTAGGATTGTACACAGAGGACTTAGTCAAAGTACTACCCAAAGTTACATCACACAAAATGTACTGCAAATTAAGCTTTCGAGTGAAAAATTTCAATTCCAAAAGCATTTTAGTCAAATTAACCCTTCTACTGGGTTGAAAATTTAAACCCGGCTATAAAACATTAACGTGCTCATCATTCAAAACAAATTCTGAAAGAGGCTAACTTTGAAAGAAAAATAGCCAAGGATTCGAAAGATAACCACAAAGCCTTCTTTAGCTATGTCAAGAATCTAAGTGGCAACTCGCAGATATGCTCTGAACTTGTGCAAAATAGCACAAAATATACTGAACTCACTGATATTACCAACATCCTGGCAGATAGATTCAGTGCAAACTTCACCCCCCTCTCACCCCCAAAAGGGCCCACAATAATACTGGAAAAGTGTAGTGTCCCGGAAATCACAGATACACAGATGAAAACAGCCCTTTAAAAAGCCAAAAGCACAGCACCACTGGGGCCAGATGGTGTCCCAGGCTGCGTCTTGCACAAACTACAGAACAAACTAACCCCCCCACCTAAACACACTGTTTAGCCTAAGCCTCTCCACAGGCTATGTGCCCATAGAATGGCACACAGCAATGGTTATTCAGCTCCACAAAGGAGGGGCCACAACTGACCCTGGTAACTATCGTCCCATAAGCCTGATTAGCCTGGTCTGCAAGGCTATGGAGTGCATCATCATGGAATTCATTAAAGACATTGGGAACCTCCAAACACTTGACCCGACCCAGTTTGGCTTTGTTAAGGGAAGATCATGCTTACTAAACTGGATTGACTTCTTCAAGACAGTCACCAAGGCCATAGATGAGGGGAAGGTAGTTCACACAGCCTAACTTGACCTCGCCAAGGCTTTTGACACCATTCCCCACTCGGGAATTATAGAAAAACTCACCAGCCTGAACATAAACCCCTACGTCACGAGATGGGTTGCCAACTGGCTTACAGACAGAACTCACACGGTAAGAATAACGGGCTCCAGGTCCGACTCTAAACCAGTCACAAGTGGAGCCTCACAAGGCACGATCCTGGGACCCCTATTGTTCGGCATATACTTCTCAGAAGTACAGACAAACACAGGAGGACTATGGTTAACCAAGTCCGCCGATGAGTGCAAACTGGGAGCCATAACTGACTCTCTGGCTGACACGGACATTCTCCAAGAGGGCCTTACTGAGACGGACACCTGGTGTCAAAGTCATGGTCTCAAGCTAAATGCCAAAAAATGCATAGTCATCCCGTTTGGGAAAAACAAAATACCCATGAATTACCACATAGGTGGCAGCCCCTTAATACAGAAGAGGTAATAAGAGAGCTGGGGACTCAGGTAGATAGTAATCTCTCCTTTGACAATCATATTGCCAAAGTAGTTAGGAAATCCTTCTATGTAGCCCATCTAATTATTAAAGGGTTCGCATCTAGAAATAAAGAGGTTATAGTGCCCCTCTACTCATCACTCATCAGACCCATCATAGAGTACAATGCCCCATTTGGGATGTACCTCACAAGACACTTCGAACAGCTGGAAAGACCACAAAAGTACCTCACCAAGAGGATTACTGGCCTCAAATATATGTCCTATGCAGCCCGACTAGAAAAACTCCAGCTGTACTCAGTCACATATCGCTTACTCAGAGGTGATCTCTGCCTGACTTACAAAGCCATGTCCAACTCAGAATTGATTGACATGCTCCACCTAAAGAAATCCAAGTCACTGCGAGCCACTCTCTCTAGTGAGCTAAACCTCGCCACAACAATAAATAGAACATGCTGGAGGGATAGATTCCTGTCACAGAGACTCCCCACGCTTTGGAACAAAATTCCTAAATACATTAGGCAGAGCCCCTCACTAACACTCTTCAAGAAAAACCTTGATGAGTGAATGGATAACAGGAAATACACCCCTGGGATCACTTCATTGGCTCTTCTTGACAGAGGCTCAGTTAATTAATCAATGGGACAGCGAAAGCTAACACACTCTGGCTAGGCTTATAAATGTCCTTGGACAGATAGCCTAGTACCTACCTATGAACCTATAAATACAGAAATACATGCACAGTCATAATTTACAGTCCCAACTACCTACGTGGTCCGCTCCTGCCCCGATTGCGGGTTTGATAACCCTTGCTCCTGCTTCTGTTCCTCTTGTTGCGAGAACTGTAGTCCACCTGTAAAAAAGGCTTGTTGGCACTAAAGCTGGCCCCTTTATTGTTGTCACAACCATTGTTCTGGCCAGTTCTTGCTTGTGAATGCTCACCCATATCACCAGAATCATCTGTAACAGCATTGGCTTTTTGCTTCCCCACTGTTGAACTCACATCACTACCGTCAGAAAAACTGGCTTCAGAATTATTGGAATTTAAAGGGACCACCACCTCTGGATTCTGAAGTTCTCTTTCAACTCTTCTATTAGAAGTGTTGCCTTTTAAATCGTGCCCCTGTTTAGTTTCTGCATTCCCAATGGGTTTAGCACCACTAGGAATATAATCAAAGAACTCTTTGCCAAGTTCATACACAGCCAAATCCCTTAGAATCTTCTTCAATTTGTGCTGTGTAACCTGTTTTTCCATTTTGTCAACCCGGTCTAATAACTGCTCATATTCTGTCACAACCTCACAGCAACCATCCATAAGTTGTTTAATGTCACTGTCCAAACAATTGAGTTCATCTATCAGTTTTTCTAGTAGACAGGTATTGTTTTTAATTAGCAGTTTCATGAAATCCATGCCAGCACTGTTGAAGAAGTTGGTAACCTCTTTAAAAAAAGGACTGTCAGTGGCAACACCGTTTGGCATTTAAAAAAAATGGAGACCTTTAGGAACAATCCCCACCATCACACAGTGCTCAAAGTATTTATTTTCAATATGCAAAGAGTGGTACCTTTTTAACCCGCATTCCAGCTTTTCAAGCATAACCATGACATTGTTTCTAGTTGTAACCTGGTTAACTTGAAACAGTTCTTCACAAAAGGGGTCTACATTCAAACTCTAGAGTTTGTTAACTTCACCAACAGCACCACAAACACCAGGAACAGACTTTAAACCAGGAACAACAGTCTGATTAGTCTTGCCACAAACTTGGCTTCCAGTCCCAGTAGCAAGCACTTTTCCTTCTGGATTCAAATCTTTAATTCTTGCAGCCAAAGCAGTCAAGGATTTTTGCAACTCACTAACCGTGGTCACTAGTACATCCAACACATTCTCCCTGTGAGTCGGGGTAGAATGCAGGGTGATGTCCAAGTCTTCATCTCCTGATAAACAAACCATACCCAACTGCAAAATGCCAACTAAGAAAAACAAAAGGCAGCAGGAACAGCAGCAGTGTATACCAAAGAAAAATGTAGAAGAAAAACACCAAATAATCAGGAGAAAACTAGGTCTTTTAGAGTAAAATGATTTAATTCACTATTCGTCAAAGGCAACTTCATCAGAAGTACAATTCACTTCTACAAAAACACACTTAAAATACTGTCAGCAAGTGAACAACTAATTGTATAACAAGCTGTTCAACTCATAAAAGTTGAGCACGGTTATTTTATGTTCAATGGTAATTTCAATAGACAACTATCAGGAGTATCTATGGGTGCCACTGTGGGTCCCACTTATGCAAGTTTGGTTCTTAAGTGGTGGGAGTTGGACATTTTGCCTATTGTAGATTTATATGACAAGATTATCTTTTATAAAAGGTTTGTAGACCTGTTTTTTTATTGTTAAAAAGGAAGGTTTTAGTGTAGATGGTTTCATAGATGCTTTAAGTGCTACCACTGAATCTTTAACATTAACCTTAAGTGGTTTTGGTCGTGAAGTTTCATTCCTGGATGTGATTATTGGGTGGGAAGCTACTACGAATGAGGTTTACAGTAGTATTCGCCAAAAAAAAAAACTTTTTGTAACAGCTATGTACATTATAAAAGTAATCACCCCACCTTTACTAAAAAGAACATTGCTCGTGGCCAGTTCATCCAGGCTTCACAGATGACCGGGGATGACACCACCTTTTTTGAGGAGGTTCAGTTTATTAAAAGGTTATTTTTGGACAGGGGCTATCCCAGAGATTTACTGGGCAATGCTGCCAGCGAGATTATCGCTAGAAGGGAGAATGATCTTCCTTGCATTTTGGTAAAAGGTTTTACAAAAAGAACATATACAGATGGTGTAGGTCCAAGCAAACCTAGATTTTGTTTGGACATGAGTTTGGACAACAACCAGATTCATAAACTTATTAATGAGAATTGGAAAGTCATTTTAGGTAATGGTGACATGGTAAATGTATTGGGTGAGGTGCCTTATTTTGTGTACAAGAAAAATTGTAACATCAAGGATATGTTGGAGAAGGGACATGCTTCCCGCTGTTTAGGAGTAAACAACAGAGATATGCATAAGTGTATGGAATGTAAAGTATGTAGGTACATCCACACTGGTTCTTATATTTTTTGCAACACCTTGATTTCAACATCACTGTTCCAGGTAGACTAGATTGTGGTAGTGAAGGTATTGTCTATTTGGCTATGTGTAGTGGATGTCCAACGTTCTATGTGGGAATGTCCACTAGAAGTTTGAGGACACGTATTCTTGAACATTTGTATGCTATAAGAACAAAAAATGTCAACAATGCCTTCTACAAACATTCCACTACGTGCATTAACTGGAAAAAGTTCACCTTCTCGGTTCTTGAGTCAGTGAACAAGGACATCACGGGAGGTGATTATAGGAACAAAGTAGAACAGAAAGAAGCAGTACGGGAATTGAGATTGGCTTCTTACATACATCCTGGGCTGAATGACACAGTCAATATAAAATGTTTTTTAAAAAACAGAAAAGTTAATATTAAAAAATAAAGTTTTTACTTAGATGTATTTTTTACTGCAAACAGTATTTTATGGGACTAAGTTTATTGATGGTTCACTTCAATTGAATAATTGTTTCATGAGTTGAACAGCTTGTTATACAAGTAACTGTTCACTTGCTGACAGTATTTTAAGTGTGTTTTTGTAGTAGTGAATTGTATTTTTGATGAAGTCGCCTTTGACGAATAGTGAATTAAATCATTTTACGCTAAAAGACCTAGTTTTCTCATGAATTTTGGTGTTTTTGTTCTACATCTAGCCACAAAAATAACATTTGGGAGTGTTTCACTGTGTTTCTTTTTCACATTTCAAAGCATCTTCCAACCTCCATCTTCCATTCCATAAGTTTTTTTCATCTCTAACTTTCACAATATTAACAGTTTCACACAAATCCTGCATGGATTTTTAGCATCTTTTTCTTCCAGTTCATCAGTTGTAAACTTCAAAGTAACATTTAACATTTACATTACTACGAGAAAACAAATAATAGCTCCACAGATAAATGCCCTTATTTTTGTCACACACTTCGAGAAACTTCATCATCAGCCCATCAATATGAAATGTTAAGTCATAAAAAGTCTCTGTCACAATTTGTATATAAAAAAAAACTTAACAGTTACTGAATTATCTCATACATAATATATATTACAGTGCCATTTTTTGTTCTTATTCTCATAGTTGGTCTTTGTTGCTGTTCTTTCTTGCCTGCTGTCACTGCTGCGTATGTTTTAGCTACTGCATTATCTGTTGTCACAAAACCAGATTCCTTCTCAGTTTGCTGCTGCTTTCCTCTTAATTTCTGTCACTGTTGCGTAAATTTTAACTTCTGCATTTTCTGCTGCCACATCACCTGGTTCCTTTTCCATATTACCATCCTCAGCACTTCTGAAAAAGTTATGTGACATATCACCCCAGGAAACAGCAGAACTGTCACTAGGATCTTCCTGCTCAATTATTTTTAACGGAACATCATTTGCAAGTCCACCTGATGCCAGTTTTGTTATCTGTATCACTTCATTAGACTTGCTTACTTTCTTCTCCATGGAAACAGCTAAACACTGCTCATTTGTAATATCCACCATGCAGGAATCTTTGTTTACATTCTGAAGGCCCATATCCAACAAATCATCATCATCATCATCATCTTTTGGCTTTTCCCGTTAGGGGTCGCCACAGCGGATCATCTCTTTCCATTTCTTCCTGTCCTCTGTATCTTGCTCTGTCACACCAACCGCCTGCATGTCCTCTCTCACCACGTCCATAAACCTTATCTTAGGCCTTCCTCTTTTCCTCTTACCTGGCAGCTCCATCCTTAGCATCTTTTTCCCAATATACCCATCATCCCTCCTCAGCACATGTCCAAACCAATGCAATCTCGTCTCTCTTGTTTTGTCTCCAAACCGTCCAACATGAGCTGACCCTCTAATATACTGATTCCTAATCCTATCCATCCTAGTCACACTGAGTGCAAATCTTAACATCTTTAACTCTGCCACATCCAGCTCTGACTCCTGCCTTTTTATCAATGCCACTGTCTCCAAGCTCCTTATCCAACAAAGTTTTCTCCAAATTCTCACTTTTCACATCCAAGCTTTCCATAGCTTTTCTCTTCTCCTCCATGCTGTTGCTTCAGTTAGGCCTCTTGCTTACTGCTGTAGGAGACCTCCAACCCCATCTAGCAGCTCTAAAGAGTAGGGAAAATTCCCCAATGTCCACTTCAGTTCTTTCCTGAAAAGAGACCACTAGTGTAGTGGGACTAACCTGGCCAACAAAGAATAAATGTAAAACCGGAAATGAAATATTGCATAATAAGTAAAAATCAATCAGTATAGGTTAGGAATGATTGGAAAAAAAGAAAGGAAAGGCAATTTATAAAGGAACAATGGGAGGACATATGTAAGGCTGCCAAGTACATAATAAGGTCTAGAAGGTTTAGGACGCCTTACAAGAAGAAACAGTTATAAAAGAGAAGAAAATGTTTGACTGGTGAATGAACTCTAAATTGTAAACTTCATGTCATTGATGTGATACACTGAGTTGTGATGGGAAAGAGACAGGAAATTAGGAACATGTACTTTGAAAATGCAATGAACTGGCAGATTTATTTATTTATTGACTGACAGTCTAAGAAGAAAAGCTCCAAAGTATTGCAAAAATATTTTAAGACAAATAATTTTACAATCTTTAAAAGTAATACAAACACATCTACAGTTTAAATAATTATACCAAATTAGACATAATGTGAAAACATAGATTAAGCATAATTAAAACTTGTATGCTAATGATTTAATATTTAGAAAAATGTTAGCTAGTTTATAGAGAAATTAAAAGTAAATTAGTATAATACAAACAGGAATTGCAATATGAAGTGAGAGAAAAGTAGGATTATGGCATATTTAGGAAAAAAATCAGGGAGAAAAACTGAGTGAAATAAGGGAGTGAGTGAAGAAAGGACAGTAAGGAGGTATAAGGTATGAACAGGTACTTTTTCATATTTAGGGATATAGTTTATCCTGGTGTTGAGCAAGAACAGAGACAGACTTTGGCTAGAAAGTCTTTCAGAATGGTTTTAAAGGACTGCAGGGAGGGTATTGATCTAATGGATACAGGTAAGGAGTTCTAGACTTAGAGACATGGCGTGAATACAGGCCACACCCAGCAGATTTAATAGATTTGCAGACACAGAGGAGTTTTTGGTCATTGGGCTGTAATGACCAATTGGGAACACAGTTGTGTAGAATGGAATTTAGTGCTGGACAAGCAGATGGATGCTGAACTACTAATGGGGTAGTTCAAACCAATTTAGGTTTTTAGTGCTATACAATGGTGGGTTCTGAAAGGGTTATCTACTGCAAATGTAGCCACTTTATTATAGCATTATTCAGGTTGTGATTTTTGTGATGCCTATAGGATAGTAAGGATGGCAGTGCCATAGTGCAGTCAGGGGAGGAGGTAAGCAATGGGAAGTGTAGTTTTATTTGCATTTGTGAGAAAGTTTTTGGCTCTGTAAAACATTCCTAGTTTTGGTCATTTTTGTTTGCAATTTTGCATATGCAGGTCAAATCTAAGATAATCATCCACTATCATCCCTAATAATTTGCTACTTGAAGAGACTTCATCTGGTGTATTATTATTAAGAGACAATTTTAAGATAATTAAGAGATTAAAAAAACATAAAATTATTTTTCAGAATTGCTAGGGGAGCAAATGTTTGTAACTACTGACCATGGGATGGGTAAGAACAATCTATAATTAAGTGGGATAGGCTATTTTGAGCAGAACTACAGAAACTGGATAGGCTTAAAATGGTCCACAAGGGCAGCTAGCCTAATATCTTCCTATTAACCTATGAAGTTATGAACTAAGGAAATATTTTTTTGAGCTGGGATATAACCCCCCCTCCCATAAAAAATGAAGAATGCTTTTAACTGAACAAGCAGAATTAAGACCAGCTGGGTTGTAGGCATTAAGACAAATTTCCCATTTCTGCTCCTTCTTTTCAGGAATGGCATTAGATTTCCCCTTGGACCCATCCTTCATGTTCAAAATGTGAAAATTAAAAAAAGAATGACCTGGTGATTCAATGCTGTGCTTTGCAAGATGATTATTGCTTAGTCTATTTCTAATTTTGGACTTGCGTTAGGTTATCCTCCTTTTAAACTTAGAAATAGCCTTCCCTACATAAAACAAATGACTCTTGGAGCACTGGACTCTGCAAACAATCTTTTCACTGTTGCAGTTCCCAAATACCTTACTGTTATATTTCTTGCCCGTACTAAAGCAGATGAAAAAATCTTTGCAGCTCAAGTATTCACAAAAGGTACAGAAAGGGGGGGGGGTGCACATTTAACGGTAGTAACTCTCTCCATATTGTCCTTATTGAACATCCCTTCAAATATTCTGCTTGTTCAATTTAAAGTATCCTTCAGTTAAGGAAACTGGGTCATGAATTACTTTATTGATGGGGTTGCCATGACATGCTTGCTCCTTTCTTCACTTTTCTTGGACATTTATTAATGCCTGTATTTTTGATGGTTTCTGCTTGTTTTCTGTTCTTTTACAACATATACATATTGGGTTGGGAGGGTGGCCTAATGGTTAAGGTGTTTGCCTTACAAACACAAGGTGCAGGGTTTGAGTCTCAAAAGGGATAACTGGCTAGGCTTACAATGGCTCGCAAGGGCAGTTAGCCTAGTACTAACCTATGAACCTATAGTTATTTGCATTTTTTCCACACATTTTATTGACTGTTTTTTCCCTATCTTTAGTGTATGTTTGATTTTATGGATGCTCAGTTTAACAGTTGCTGTTGTCTTTTGGCTTATCCTGGTTAGGGATTGCCACAGTAGCTCACCTGTCTGCTCTTGATTGGCAGTGGAGTTTTATGGTTTCGAGTTGCCAGCCCTGTGCCTAACCTTCACAGAAGGCACACACACTCATGCACCTACCTGCATGTCTTTGAAGCTCACTTGACCACTGGGAGGACATACAGACTCCGCACAGAAGCCACTCCAGAGAAGAGTTGAACCAAAGAACCTCTTGCTGTGAAGCGACAACGCTAACAGCTGCACCACCACGGCGTCTCATGCTCAGTATGAACGGGGATCTGATGAAGCCTTATGGGTGAAAGAACTTCTCTTTTCTTTTTTTAATACACTTATGATTACAGCTTTTGTTTTAGTTGTATTATTACCTGTGATGCCTCTTAATATCATATCTTTTCTAACATTACTATGGTGGATCTTGTTGTCACCTTGCTGTTAAATAGCCTTAAGTGAAGGGAGTTTTGTGACACCTTGCTCCTGTCTGGAGAAAACTAGGAGTTAATTACCAGTTCTGCACTTAAGTTTATTTAGAGTTTTCTTTTTTAATACTTTTTCCATTTCTTATTTTAGTTTGTATTGTAAAAAATTACTTGTGTTACATCAGGCTGGCTTTTATTTGTATGCTAGGTTTATTACTATGTATGAGGTTGTTGACCATGATTTATGATGCTTTGTGCTTTTTATGTTATATATTAGTTTTCCATGGATTAAAGCTGTTATTGAAAAGTCGATCTGATAAAGTCAAGTTCATGGATGAAAGTGCTTACCATAAATTAAAGTTGAGTTATTCCGGTGACTAAGCCTGTTTGAGTTTGTTTCTTTAGTACCTTTATAGAAGAGGAATTAACATCTGAAGTTTTGAACTGTTTGTTACTATTGATTAATAATTTAATGTTTAAGTGTTTTATTTTTCATTTTTCACAAATAACAAGGAATTGAAGTCAGTCCTCCACCAAAATGCCGGAGACAGCTATCTCTTTGCACCTCTGTTGTATTTTTTATACTTGTTCATCCTGTGACTCACTTTGTGTGCCACACAGGGTTCCTGGATGTGGCAGATTTACCAGATTTACCAGAGCTATTGGTGATATTTGTCATTTTATTTTAGCTGGGATATAGGATCTGAATTGTCTAGACATAGTTAAACTCTTTCTATGTTTCATGCCATTGGCTGCCAAGAAAGAAATGAACAGGATATGGAAATCAAAATCTAAACCGACTGTAACTGAAATATTGGATATTGTAAATTATGTAAAAGAACTGGAGGTATATCTTTAAAAAAGGGAAAGAGAAAATTACATAGAAATAAATGGAATTTGTGGAAACAATACATGCAGAGCAATGTCCAGGAAGAGGAGGAGTGACATTTAAATGAAGGTAAGAATTCAGGAATTTATGTAATGTATGTATGCAGTATGAAATAATAATGGAAATGTTACTACGGTTTGTTTTCTTTTCTGTTCGTGTACTTATATTCATGTCATGATTTATTAATGATATTAAAAAATAATGTTAGTGGAAAATGGAAGATACATAGTGTGACTATTATGAATAACAGGGTAAGAGAAGTTATACAGTGAAACAGAGATGCTATGGTGGACAGTACCCCAAAGAGGGTCTGTATTTGACAAAGAATAATGCTTGTGGCAAGTACAAGAAACAAAACTGGCTTGGCATGGTAGACAAAAATAAAGAAATAGATAAATAAGTACAGAAATAACTAAAACCAGCACAACTGATTAAGAAGCCACACTGCATCGAGAACAAATATGACACATTTCTGGTAAGGCAGAAAATAAAAGGTAATATAAAAAGAAATGACAAAGCAAATAACATGAAAATAGACAGTGACAGATGATACTACTACTATTCTATGTATACTATAAAAGAAAACAGTACAGCAAAGTCAAAAATAATAGTGAAGTTATTAAATTAAGAAGATAAACACTATTAGGCTTAAGAGTTTCAGTAAACATTTGAGATCACCATCAAATTACAGAAATCCTTCATCAGAATCTATACATATAACACAAAAAGTGCCTCTAGTCATAAACAGCTGTTGTGAAGCAGATGTCAGGGTACGTGACAAACTGATGAGGTCCATTTTAATTTACTTGAAGGCCATGGTTGAAATCTCTTTGGTTACTCAACAGCCAAATCATTAGGAATATAACACATAAACAGTACAAACTGATAAACAAGCAAAGAAAACAGACTTGCTAAACTGTTGAATGAATACAATTTATTTGAAGAAATTGGAAAAGTGAAGAACTATCAAGTAAAATGGCAAATTGACCTTAACGTATCTCCACTAACCTAACCAAAGAGGGGATTTTTTTCTCATCTGAGAAAGAAAGAAAGAAAGAAAGAAAGAAAGAAAGAAAGAAAGAAAGAAAGATGATGATGATCCTGAGAAATCAGAAGCAATTGACTTTATTGAAAAGGCAGCTGGTCTTATTTAATAAAAAGGAAAGGAAGAAATCTTCAGACTTGAGTACCTCAAAAAGGCTTTATTTACAATAACACATGGGCGCTTTCATCCACAGGTAATAGGACTTCTTCAGAACAATAATAGTTGCAACAGGCTGAATTTTTATACCTGTGGGTATATGAATTAGTAACCAGGTAGCTAAGTGCAGTGCCATGACACACACAGTTCAATAAATAATCCTCGACTGCATAACATTTTTGATGACAGGAGTCACTTATAGCACAAGATCAATCAGTTTAATAGACATTAGCATTAAAGGCAATTATGCATCAGTGACATAAATAATGCTGGCTATCATTGAGGGCAGAAGCACTTAATCTGTCTCAGAAAGAAATTAATAAGTTTATGGGTGAAAACATTTGCGCAGATTTCAAATGCACTCTGATAACTGCGAGCAAAGAGAGACATTGTCTCATGAGATACTGCAACTTTTTGAAACAATTGAAGACTTTACAGAGTATAACCATTGTCTTGGTGTTAATTTTATTTGGCTTTAAATAAAATGTGATTTTACAGATAGTGACAGATAATTTTAAAATATTGTGACACATTGGTACTGAACATAAAGCTACACTTCACAAAATAATTATGGATGGAAATGTGTTATTTCACATAAAGTGATTTTAAAATTTAGAAAAAGCCTTAAAAGATGAGTCAGAACACATTAATTTAATGATACATTGAAATGAAAGTGTGTGAAAGCTGTAAAAAGCTATGATTCAAAAACAAATTGTTGACGTATTTTACTGTGGCTGAAGACACAAATGTATTTACATACTATAACTCTGAATGAAAAGCAATATATTTTAAATTGGACAAATATTCCACACTAAAAGAAGGCCATGTGTTTAAAGCAATCTGCATATTTCTAGCAAAATATTGTAGTTATATAATGATATCATTCTTGTCCTCACAGCAAGATTTATTAACAGGGGCTAATCTGAAATGAGACATATGGCCAAGCACCCCAAAGCAGGTGCTTTGTATATAGGAACTTGGCACTTTACATGGAAGTGATTTTTACCGAAGATTGTACATGAATGCTGATTGGTGGAGAACATGGGTGCAAGATGACTAATTACTGTGCCTAGAACCAGCAAGTAAGTGATATGAATAATTCAAAAGTTTTGTTATGTTGGGAGTTCCCAGTGGTAGAAATGTGGTGAAATGTATTCTAGTGTATTTTTATAAATTCCTAAAATTATTAGAACAAACATTGCAAACATTGACAGTTTGGGTATTTGTAATAATGCATAAATTGTTACAGCAATGTGTCTCTTTTAGTTAAATAAATAATGCTTTTTAAAGCCAACCTAAACTCAAATCATACATTTGTGTGTTAAAAGCAAAACAAAACAAAACAAACAAACAAAAATAAAATAACATATAAAGTGACATCACTACCACATGCAGCACTATTTGACTTACTACATCTATAAGGATTACATTTGCTTGATGTTAGAAAAAGTAAATAAACCCTTCTAGTCTGTCCTTTTAAGTACTTTTGTCATTATAACTAAACTCCATTCTAAGATTCATCTCACTACTTCTCTACCTGTCCTATGCTCTCTTGAATGCCTTCATGTAGTTCTTGTCCAACACACATTCTAGTCTATTCCATGCTTCTACAACCCTCTCTGCGAAGACGTACTTTTAAAGATTTAGGGAGTAGCTGGTCCCTAAAATTTGCTGCCTAAGTGCCCTCCTCTCCCTTCTTCCTTCTTGTTCAGGATGACCTATTCACATCTCCCTGACATGGTCTTTTGTACTCATATGATGTGTCCTCAGTCTCTGTTCGTCTGTACTGAAACAACACTAGCTCCTCTAGTTTCTGGCTATATTGTTTCTGTCCATCCCATGTGAATTTCTGGTGGATTTCCTCCTGACCAGTGATGAGGAACCTTTTGGGTTTAGCATGTAAAAAGCTCTGGCACAAAATAATTCAGTGTACTTCACATGAGCAACGAATGCAAAAGCAGTGTCTTTGGTAACTTGGGTGTTGGTGATTGCTGGTGTGTCACCCAAAACATTGTGGAGTGTTTCACCTTGGACACGTGTGTCATAGGTTTGCCATCACTGCTCTAGACTCTTGCCTGCAGCCTAAAGATGCTCTCCTTGTATGGCCTCCAAAGGAGCACACAACATTCAAAGTGTGATCTGATCAGGTAACTCGTATAATGGAATACTGTTTTGTGTCTGGAATCTGCCCCCGGAGGATATATCCAACATTATGTTTGCTGCTACCACTACCTTCTCACTCTTCTTGGTGGCCTAGGCCACATGTAGGTCATTACCTTTAGATCCTTTGCTACTCTCTTGCCATTAGTGCCACTCACCCAGTCCACATTTTATACCAGGTTTGCTGTGGCCCAGGTCTCTGCTTTGTTTCTTTTGCCAATAAACCTCAAATTCTACTTTACTGCCCACTTAGCTAAACTTTCTAAATCCTTTCTTAAACTCTTTTCTCATCTTTCAGTGCTACACCTAACTTAATGTCATCAGCACAGAGGCTGATTCTGTCTCTCTTCCCTCAGACATGTATGAAATGAGTAATGTGAGCTATATGGACCAAAGAACAAGTTCTAAAGTACTCCTTCAGCCACCTTCCATATTGCTAATGGTGTCTCTCTCACTACAGTCCTCTATGTCCAACTTTTTATCCATGCAGTAATCCAGTTTCTCTGTTTCAGTCCTACTTTCAACCTGTATAGTTTTCCTTGTAGTCCTTTATGCATAACCAAGTCAATGGTTTTAGTGAAGTAAGTCCAGCTAGATCATACATCAACACCGTACTCCTCTCTAAATTCTTCCACAAACAAGTTTGCAGAAGTGGATCTTCTATCCACAGACTTATGGTGTCTGTTTCTTTGGAGTCTGCAGTCTTCTAAGAAAGCAAATGGCCTTTACCTTAGGATTGTATCCATGAATTTCCCAGTCACTGCTGTTAAGGTAAGAGGTTGCTAATTCTCCACATTTTTCATGTGTCCAACTTGACATCTTCCACTTCTGCAATGGAAGAAAGAGGTCATCATCTCTCTCTACTCATCCATCATTAGACCAGTCATCGAGTATAGCACCCCATTTGGCATGTACCACTAGACACCTGAAACAGCTGGAACAGGTCACAGAAGTACCTCACGAAGAGGATCCTAGGCCTTAAACACATGTCCTACACAGACAGACTCAAGAAACTCCAGCTATTCTCTGTCTCATATCATCTACTTAGAGGCAATCTCTGCTTGACTTACAAAGCCATGTCTGACCTAGCCCTGCTAGAAATGCTACATCTAAAGAAATCCCAATCCCTCCTCACCACACGCTCCAGAGACCTCAACCTCATTACCACAATCAACAGAACATGCTGGAGGGACAGGTTCATCACCTAGAGACTGCCCATGCTCTGGAATAGACTTCCCATACATGTCAAGCAGAGCACCTTGCTGGCCCTCTTCAAGAGAAATCTTGATGACTGGATAGGAAATAGAAAGTTCGCCCCGAGGATCACTCCAGTGTGGCTGTACTGGTTAGAGGAGCTGGAAACTAATGCCGAGCAGCATTATGCCAGGACACTTCTATGGGCTAGGCTCGTTAAAGCTCAAGGGCCATTAGCCTAGTACACACCTTTGAACCTATGAATGGTCCATGATCTGGTGAATGCTTCCATCAGGGCATCTACTAGTACACTGGCCAAGTTCCTGTGGACACCTGTAGGAACTAGTGATGTTTTATTAAAGGTTTTAGCTTCACATGGTTTTGTTATTGTTTCTTATAACATTTCAGTGATATTGTTATACAATATCAGTTCATCCAGTCCTTGTGCTTTATCCTCTCTTAAGGTAACAAGCTCTTTCTCAACGTCCTTCCTCTCTATCCTGATGTCAGTACACTCTTATCTTTCTTACCTCAATCCTAGCACTGCACCTTCACTTTGCATTTTTTACTGAAAACAAGTGTTCTTTCATCTTCTTCTCATCTTTGCTCATCCCAGCCAGGTCTGCCCCCCCCCCTCTTCTTCTGTTAATGTATACAAAAGCAGCCCTCATCTGGCAGTTAATGCAGAGGATTAAGGCTCTGAGCTGTTAACAAGCTTCTTCCTGCAAGAGTAGAGGTTTAGATTCCTTCCACCTTCATTTACCTACTGTATGACTTTGAGCACATCACTTAACCAGACAGTGTCTCAGGGCTGCCCCCTCAAAAGGACACTTTTGCACAGTGGACACACCTGATAAATAAATACATAAATGAAGCCTTTAAGATGACACAGTGGTGCAGTGGTTTGCATTGTCACCTCACAGCTAGAGGCTCTCTGGTTCGATTCTCAGCTGGGGTGCCTTCTGTGTGGAGTCTGCATGTCCCCCCTGTATACATGTTGGTTTCCTCTGGGTGCTCCAGTTTCCTTCCACGTTACCAAGACATGCATTTGGAGCATTTTTCCCTGGGCATCCATTGAAAATTGGCTTGTTCCAAGTCAAACTTTCTCCCCTTCACTTTTTGTATGTCCTGTCTCCTGTCCTTATCCCCCTCTAATGTAGCACATTGCACTGTTTCTTTCTGAATATCTCTTAAACTCTTGTCCAAAACCTTGAATACTGCATGTTTAATGCATTTTCATGGACTGTTTTCTCCATAAATGGTCTTGTCCCTTTATCTTATCTCTGACCTTATCCCTCAGCTCATCATAATCTTTTCCATTAAAATCTCATGCCATCATATTTGTCCTTGCAGGCTTATCCTAACAACAGATTCCTAATAGAAAGTATCTCGCCGTCCTGTAAAAGATCCCTGTTACCTAAACAGGCAAGAAAGTATGTGCTGTCTATACCTAGTGGTAAAACTGAACACTTGCCTAACAATTTGCATATGATTTCTAGCACGCTACCTAGCCAGGATACCTAGCAGCCATACCCTCCCTCTATCCCTAAAGGTATTCACTTATACCTATCCTATCCCTTTACCCCTTATACCATCAATTTATCTCTATCATTGTACTGTCTCCTGCAACTGTTTTTTGAGCCTGGCAAACCTTTTACCAACATCTCTGCTCACCAGCTTTGGCTGCAATTCATTATTTGCCCACTAGATGGCACCATAACCTAGGCTGATTCCTAGCACTGTTTGCCCTCATGTTAACTGGTGTAAGGCTCAGAACCTTCACTAATTAGGATAGCCTAAGGAACTTTTCTCCTGCACAGTCCTAGAAGCTCTTTCCTGTCCTGCTAATACCACTCTTTCTGAGACTCCCTCCCACTACCTGATATCCATCTCTCTACTGTCCCTTACCTTTCACTTCCCCAGTCTCTACCCTCCAAACTTACCAGTACCTACTGAACTGTTCCACAGAATTCAGCTGCACACAGATATGTTTTCTGCTAGTTCTTAGCCACTTGTTTTCTAACCTGTTCCGTTCACCCTGTGGGCTCACTCCGCTCCCCTACCCTACCCCCAATTCCCACCCCCAGTGGTCCTAGATTTATACCTCATAGGACACTCCCCTTCCACTAATGATCCAATTTGCTCATTACCTTTCTCCACACACTAGTTACAGACACACCCTTACTCACATTCCCCCCTCACTACTTCCACTACTGTACTATCTCTATCCTTCCTGGCTTCCTTTTCTATCCTATTACTACTTACATCACTCCCCATTCCACCATGCCTTCATCATATCAACCTAAACTTAAAAACTTACTCCTCTCTCTTACTGCAATACACATACTACTCATACCACTCATACTTACATGCTATGAAAACTCACACATCACTGCCTCTCTCCATCCTCTAAAACAGATATCACCTATCAATCTACCTACTACCCACAACCATACAAACATCACCTCTACCTCAACCTACCTCTCCCCAAAGTATCATAGGCTGGCCCACATTAATCTCCAACAAACCAGAAAATCACTATATACGCTCTTCAAACTCCTGAAACTCTTACATACATTTCAACAACACCCTCTGCTTCACAGGGATATTTACCCTAACCCAGGACCTAATAATAATACCCCACTTAATCCCCAACAGCCCCAAACTACCACTCATATTACCCTGACCAAAACCGCTAACTCCTTATTGATAGCCCATCTTAATAAACAGAGCTTAAACAATAAAATTAGCCAACTGCATACTCTACTGGACATACATTCCTTTGATATCCTGTGTCTAACAGAAACCTGGCTCAAACCAGGAGCAAAGGATAACGAAGTCATCCCACCAGGGTACAATATAATAAGGTCAGACCAAACAACTAAAAAAGGTGGAGGCATAGCAATTTTGTATAAATCTGATCTAAAGTAGACTTACACTTACCATTAGATAATCACGTAGAAATCCTTGTCTCTAAACTCCAGCTTAATTCTAGCAAATCTGTCTATATAATATGCTCCTACCTACCTCCAGGCAATAACGTCAACACCCTTGAAAATATCTTATGCTGCCTCTCATCTTCCCTCCCTCAAGAAACCTTTATACTTGGAGACTTTAATATAGACTGGAACTACTGTACTTCAAATAAACCTTCAATCCATATAAACTTGTATGTCTTTTCTCAATTTATCACCACCCCAGCAAGAATCCATAAGCCAACTAACAAAGAGAGTACCTTAGATTGGATCCTAATAAGAAACCATCCACTCACTTATATAGCAGACACCATGCCTGATGATATTAGTGACCATTCACTCAGCTATATAATTAGGCATAAAGCCTTCTTTCCTAAACAACCTATCTTTAAAGCTATAAGAAACAGAAAACACTTTAATGCTATAAATTTCCAAAAAGAGCTTGAAGCCTGTGATTGGTCTCCCTTAAAACAACTCTGCCTTGATGAAGCAGTATCCTATTTTAACTCCAAATTCTTACAAACACTGGAATATCATGCCCCTAGTCGTTCTTTTAGAACCAGATGCAAAGTGGCACCTTGGCTCTCTAAAGAGACAAGACAAAAAATCCTAGTGAGAAATAAGATCTAGTCTAAATGGAGATGTACTAAAAGCCCAACTGATCACCAGAACTACAAACAGCATAGAAACACCACAAAGAAATCTATACGCCTTGATAAAAAAACTACTACCTTAAACTCCAAGACAGGCATCAACAAACTCCCCCCAAACATTCTGGCAGCTATTAACATGCTTTTACACCCAGGACACTCCAAGACTCCAACTTCTTCATCACTTTCACTAAGCACACCTAAGGAGATTGCTGACACTTTCAATACCTCCTTTACAGAAACTGTATAATCTCTTGCAAATTCCTTACCTCTTGTCAACCCAACCCTCCCATTTGCCACAACTAGCAAACCCCCTACCTTTAAACTAAATCCTGTCTCTACATCTTTCATCCACATCTTACTTACTAAACTTTAACCATGTACCCCATCCACTGATCTCTTACCAGCAGAATGCCTGCAAATTGCAGCTAAAATTCTCTCCTATCTTATTTCCATACTAATCAATAGAACTATTACTGAAGGTTCCATCCCATCTCTCTGGAAAATTTCACATATAATTCCTCTTCATAAGGGTGATAACAACCAAAATATCTAACTATCGCCCTATAGCCCTGCTCTCCCCTCTAGCCAAAATAATGGAAAAATGTATCCACCACCAGCTACTTGATCACCTCCTCCAATATAACCTTCTAGCAGACTGTCAACATGGTTTTAGGCCATACCACAGCACTACTGCTGCCCTACTATCCTTCACTGATTGCATCAACAGGCATCACAACAATAATAAGCTCTCTACTGCTCTGTTTATAGACCTATCAAAAGGCTTTGATATGGTGAGCCATCAATTACTACTACAAATTCTCAAACAATACTCACTCAACACAAAGACATTACAGTGGTTTAAGTTCTACCTAGAAAACAGACAGCAAGCTCTTCTCTGGGACAATAACCTTTCTACTCTCCTTCCCATTACTCTTGGGGTCCCACAAGGCTCCATCCTGGGACCTCTCCTCTTCTCTATCTTTATCAACGACTTACAGCTAAATATTCCACAATATACCTGCATACAATATTCAGATGATTCCACACTAGTGTGTTCTGCTACCTCATCTGCTGAGTTTCAAGCTATCACCCAGACAGTATTTAACTCAGTTGGAAAATGTTTTTTGCAACGTTGCCTCCTACTAAACGCCAAAAAATACAAATTATTTGTTTTTACTCCTACACAGAAGTCCCCTCCAATATATCTAACTGTCAAATCCAGCAATGGTACTACAATTACACCTGATTCAACCACCAAGCTGTTAGGAGTTACAATAGATCACAATCTCAACTTTGATACGCATATTAATACTACAGTTAAAGCTGTTAACAGAAAACTGGGCTCACTCTATAAGATGAAGTCCTTCCTCACCCCTGATGCCAGAACCACCATTGCCCATACCCACCTGATCTCTCCTCTATGCTTCATCTAGCTATACAAATCTTTCCAAAACTAACCTAAACAAACTAGCAACCTCCTACAACAACATTGCCAGATTTGCTACATGTTCACCATATAAAACCCATCACTGTTTAAATCTCAAACAGATAGGCTGGCTTGAACTCCAAAACCAACTACTATTTCAGCATCTTACAATTACCTATAAGATTCTCTTTCACACTGCTAGAACTCCTATTCTTAATAGCATTGTCACTTCTTGTAGAAATCTTATTACCTTACGCTCAGCAAATAAATTACAAGTAACCACCCAGAAATCCCTTAATAAAGCCAGGGACTCCCTCTTTTCTAATTCCATGGGTAGGAGTTGGAACAAACTCCTTTGCAACTTACAATTACTTTCATCCTTATCACTTTTCAAACACCAACTAAAACTATACCTTAAAGTACATTGGTTATGCCCATGTACCAACCCAGATTAACACCAACCATCTAGCATAGTTCTTTGTCCCCCCTCTATTTCCCACTAGGGTGCAAATACACCCTCTTCTTAGCCAATATTGTAATTTTCTTATTTCCTTCTTACTTCATGAAACTTACTCTTCACTTTTCTATAATCCCTCTCCTCCTCCTAATATTTTCTGTGTCAGTGTTAGTACTTATGACACCTATGTCATTTTATGCAAAGCCCTGTAAGCATAATAACTAGATAGAAACCTTCACCCCTTCCTCACTATTTTTGTCTAACTATTGTCTAACTTTATACCTCTTGTATATACTACTCATACTTCCACTTAACCAACGCCCTCATTTATCCTTCTCTTTTGTTGTTTGTTCCTTCTATGTTAACCTAAACCTACTTTGAATTTAATTATTACTTACCATTTTGAATCTTTGCCGTTTGAACCTATTTTATAACTAAATTAGACTATACCTTTTGCTGTAACTGCATTTTCTTTTAACATGCATTATATTTTATGTAATAATTTTACTGTTTTGATTTATTTTAATTTGTAGTCCTGTTATATATTAGCTTAATTTTGGAGCTTATCTCCCTGAGCCTCTACTGAAAATGGGCATGTATCCATTTAGACTAGCCTGGTCAACAAATGTAAAATAAAATAAAATAAATAAAAAATTATCCTTAATTCTACTCTAAACCACACAGTAGGTTGGTACAGTTGGTTAATATTGTTTTCACCTGGGCATCCCTGACCCCTTCACCTTGGTTAAGACCACTCATCTCTGACCTTATCGCCCAGCTCATCATAATCTACTCTATTAAAATCCCATGGTATCATATTGGATTGATACTGTTGTTAATATTGTTTTCACCTAGGCACCCCTGACCCCTTCACCTTGGTTAAGACCACTCATCTCTGACCTTATTGTCCAGCTCATCATAATCTACTCTATTAAAATCCCATGGCATCATAGTGGAGTGATACTGTTGGTTAATATTGTTTTCACCTGGACACCCTTGTTGCCTTCAGCTTGGTTAAGACCACATCCAGACTTCTATACTTGCTAACTGTCCTGTATTAACTGGCTGACTTTCTTATAGTCCAAGCAGATATGTAGCTATGGTGGGGATGAAGAGGGCAGCCACCTTGGTGTAAATTGTTAGGAGGCACAACTGGGACAATCTTGATTGCTTTTCAGTGCATACCAGCATTGGATTTGTGGTCGGAACTGAAGTGCTGTAGAACTCTTATCAGATATAAACTGTAGCAGCTGTTGATACAAATGGAGGAAGCAGTTTGCTATAGATTAAAAGAAAAATAAAGCTTTTTTTTACATCAGGTGCAAAAATAAGTAGATACAGATCTGCAATTAAGACATCAAACAAATTTTACTTCCTCTGCAGCCTAGTGTTTGTAATCTCCCAGTCTGATGGTAGCAATAGCAGATACCCTGCAATTATAACCCTACTTCTCCTCTGCCTCCACTCCTCTGTTATCTTTTCCAGTGTCTCACCCTCTTCTATATGCATCTACCAGCTGATAAACTGCATCTTTCCACCAGCATTTTCCCTTTTTTTACCTTTACAGCCAGAGTGCTTATACTGGGTTCTGCCCCAGAATACACCCTTAGCCCTTTCATTTGTTGGTGTTCCTTTTTGTCTTCAACCTTACATTTGATGTCTTCCTTTAAGAATAGCAGTAGTCTACCCTCACTTAACAGTTCTGTCATTCTCGAGCAACCTGTACTCATGCACCTACATCTTGCTTTTTCTTGTTAATGAGGCATGTTTCTGTAATACCAGCAATGTCCATGCTCCCCTCCTGCATTACTGTCTGTAGTTCCTGTTCTTCTCACCCAGACTCCTTGCACTATTACTAAACCACTCGCTAAGCCAGTCTTGTTTGTTTCTCTGACATTTTCTGTGCCTTTTCCTTCTATCTGATATCCTTCCCTTCTTTTGCTTCTGTGAAACTCCCTCCTACTTCTGCCTTATCCAGCTTCAGCTAGGGTAAAATAGTGATTTATCACTTTAGAAATTCTTGGAACATGACACTGGAGGCCAGGCTGTGCAACTGGTATATTGTAATCAGTGCACTGCCTCAGTAGCACACTTAAATAAGTAAATAAATAAATAAAACACACAAACAAATAAATAAATAATGCTTTAAGTGTAGAAGCAATATATTTGTTAAGTGTGAATGACTCAAAGGACATGAACTGCACTGTAATAATCATACAGAACTGGGAATTTATAAGAGACTCAGCCAGACAACAACACCTCAAGAGATACTTGGATCACAGGGAATTATAAGACTAACAATCATAGTGGGACTTTTTAAGACTAGCTATGTTTCTCAAAAATATTTGACAGGTTTTGTTCCCCCAGGTGTGTGTGTGTGCGTGCACATGTTTGTGTATATCTTTGTATATATGCATATGTGCATATATATATATATATATATATATATATATATATATATATATATATACATATACACACACAAACACACACACATATATCTATCTATATATATATATATATATATATATATATATATATATATATATATATATACATGTATATTGTGCATGAGTGGTTGAGCTTTTACAATGTAACTCTTTCTTTAGTAGAGACATAGGTGCCAAACTAGAGGTAAATTTTCAATTTTCCATGCATTTATATAAATTATGCTTGAATAGGTTCAAGGAAGAACTCTGCTTCACGTGGATGGGAAGCCATTTCCAGAAAAGTGGCAGCCTCTGAAACACATACTTGTCCTCCAGCATGTTTTAATTATGATGCAGATGAGATTTAGGTTCCTGGATTGAAGATTTCTGATGCTGCTTGTTTTGCAGATGTTCAACAGGTCCATTAAGGGTGGATTAGAGGATGATTTGTTGGCCAAACACAGATCACCTCTCAATAACCTTCAAGAGATGAGTATAAGGACAAGGTTTTGAGGTGGTCCCCATAGGACATATTACCTACCCCATGTATTCTTTTTGTGAAAATCCTCTGTGGATGCTCCTGTTGTGACATATGCCTGACCAGATACATACACTGGGGCACTGTATTCAATGGTTTATCTAATGAAACCGAGTACAATGGAACCATGACATCTCTGGAAATAGATGCCATACCTTTGTTCATAAATTGTGCAACACAGAAAGCTTTCCTTACTAAAGTAGATACATGATGGTCAAAGGCCAAGTCACTGACTACATGCATCAAAGTTCCTGACTACGGGTCTACTCTCAGTGGTAATTTATCAGTTCTGTTATTTGGGTGGAGGACATCTTTCTGAAAAAAAAGTACTAGTGCATAAGTGCTGCTTATCTGTAACATTAATGTTGAAATGCCTCACTACCTCAGTGGCATTTTGCCAAGGTAACCCAATACTGGCCATCTTTCAAAAACTTCTCCATCCCTCTGTCTTCCTGTGATAGTAGATTGGCTGATCATCTTGACAGGGAAGGCTACAGCAGTCCACAAAGAAGAAGGGGAATACACCTTAAGTCAGAATTATTTAGCAAGAGTAAATTCACTGCCAACTACAATACCATATAAAACCCAAATCCAACAACAACTGAATCAAAGAGGTTGAAACTCACTTTAACTATGCACAATTTGGGGGATTAGGGGTTGGTGCTGTTACTGAGGCAGTGAGGAATTTGAACAGCTACTGTTATAGGTAAGTAGGACTTATGCATCTATACTATGTTCATAATTCCCACTGCCTCAGTGGCATTTTGCGTAGATTCCCAAAGCTTACCCTTCCTGGGAAATGGAATGATAAGGATCCAGAAACACCTGGAGAATGGTCTCAGCACTGCCTGCTATGGACATTGGAAAGGAAACCAGTTTGTAGTGCTTTGTGAAAGTTTAACAGAGGACCAGGTTGCTACCTCTAGAATGCTTCAGGAGTCCACACCTTTGTGATAGTGAGCATTAACTTTGCTTGGAAGAGATTTAGCATGCTGGGAGTAACATTAAACAATAGCAGGGAGCAGCCATCCTTCGATAGGTTGTTTAGAGACAGGTTGGCCTTTTTTAGCACTGGACAGGAGACAAACAGCTGTTCAGCATTCCTAAACGGCTTTGTTCTGTCAAGGTAGCACCTGACTTGCCTGTGTACCTCAATGGTATGTAGAATCTTTTCTCCCTTGTTTATTGCTTAAGGATAAAACATTGAGAGATTGATGGCTTGATTCAAGGTAAATTCAAAAACAACTTTAGGCACAAATAAAGGATTAGTGAATAACCCAACCCTATCTTTTTAAAAAATCAGACAGGGCTGGCCACCATGACAACTTGTAGCTCAGAGATTCACCTTGCAGGATTCAGAGCAATAAGTAAAGCAGTCTTCCAAGTAATGAATCTTAAATCAGCCTGTGAGGCAGGTTCAGTAGGAGATAAAGTCAATGTTTCAGGAACAAAGTTGAGATCCTAGAGAGGAGGAATTTGCTTTTGAGGGGGGTTTCAAGTACAGTACTCCTTTCACAGACTGACTACAAAAAGAGATGAAAGAGAATAATAAATCTAATAATAAAATGAGAAGTGGGTCCCCAAATGGGACTGAGCAATAAGCTAGAAAAAAATCAGCACTGGATCCTGAGAAGAGTTAGAGGACTTTTTTTTTTTAGATGGCAGAAAACGACTGAACATGCAATTCCTCTGACAGCTGAAGGCTTCCCTCTCAGAATATGCTCAGCCAATAAGCTGTCACAAGAAGAGAGTGGAAGGGGAGAGAGAGGGAGGAGGGTTTGAACTTTTGAAAGCTGACCAGTTCTGGATTACCTTGCAGATAACTCAAAATGTCACTGAGGCAGTGAGAATGATGAGCATGTATTATGCACCTCCTGGCACTGAGTTTTAGGCCATGACTCTGGCACCAATTATTAGTCAGTGTCAGGCCTTCTTAGAGGTATCTTTGTCTTGGAGGATTCAATGACTCCACCTAGTTTGCTATTGTCTGCAAACATGATCAGTCAGAGGCCTTTGATGCTAGCTTTGACTTCAGAGAAGTAGATGCCAAAAAGGAATGGCCCCAGCCCTGAGCCCTGAGGGACTACACTAGTGAATGGCCTTTTTGTTTAGGTAGGCTACTTTATCCTGACTTCTTGGATCATATATGTAAGCTAGATGGCTATCCAGTGGGTCCCGTAGAAGGTTATGCCTAATTTAGTGAGCTTGACTACAATGCCTAAGTGGGGTATTGTCTTAAATATCTTTGCCAGGTCAAGGTAGGCAATATACACAATTTTGCCCTTGTCCATTTCTTTAGTGACCTTCTTGAAGAAGCCCATCTAATCGAGTAAGCATGATGCTCCCTTGAAGAAATCAAACTGAGGTGGACCCAATGTCTCAGGGTTTTCTATGTCATTGTTTATCTGAAGCATGATTTTTCTCTCTATGCCTTACATATGAGACTAGTCAGTCTTATGGGTCAATTGTTTCCTGGGTCCACGGAGATAACAGTTGCAGTTCAACATCCATTTGGAATTAAGCCTGTTTGTAGGCTATGATTAAATAGTGATTCTAGTAGGCCCAATAGGCCATGTTTGATTAATGGGGCAGCCGGGGATATTGTCAGATCCCATTGATGCAGTAATTTTGACCTTGGAGAGTGCTTTGAGAACATGTTCCCTAGTAATATTTGGGGGAGTAATGGTTAGGGTATTTCTTGAGTGGTATCTGGGGATGAGAGTGGGTAAATCTGGAGCTGAATTTATCAGCCAGTGTATTTGCTATATCCTCCATGTCAGTATTAGTGAATCTGTTTACAATTAGCTTGGCACATTGTTGTGTATTGTCTTTGAGGTTGCAGACATAGCTGAAGAATGTCTCATGACTATACTTAGCCTGCAAGGGTACTTTTAATTCAAACTTAGCTTTGGTTGACTTAATTAGTATCTTAAGTTGCTTATTTACTTCGACAAGGAAATTCTTACCTTGCTGGGCATTGTACTTCCTAACTTTGAACATGATTTTTTTTTCTTCTGTTGTACATTCTATCAATGTTAGAATTCCACGATGGTGGCTTGTTTTCTGAGTTGATACTGTGCTTATTTTGAGTATGTACCACTGTCTGTATGCAGCTGTATACATGTAAAGGGTTATTGTGAATAACTCTGCATAGACAACAGTGTTTCCTGGGTTTGGGGAGGTCTTTAAATTTTGCCAGGGTGCCACTGAAAGTAGAACATTTGCTTGGAGTATTTCTTACAAATTCCAAGATTAGCTGGTGTCCCAGGCTTTATTTTTATTTTGAAGAAGACAGCTTTATGGTCCAACCTGACCAGTAAGGACATTACACTGGGGGGAGGGTCAATGTTCTCTCATGTAAATGAGAATTCGACCAAAGGATGTTTGTATATCTAGTGGGCATTTGGGATAGCTTATCCTAGATGTTCATCTTGACAAAAGCCTTGAATTTTTGAGCCTGGAAGTATAGGGCCATGTATAATTCCCTGTTTATAGTGGGGTAATTGAAGACTCCCATGAATATGTTGTTGGTTTAAATGGGGAGTGACTTCAATTCATTTAAGTGTTGTGGATTTCCTGGGCCATAGAGGAGTTCCTATAGCTCTCATAGATATAGTATGGGACTTTACTTATAGAATATTGTACATTGAGAAGCTTAAGTGCATCATATTGTTTGACCAGTCTTGAGGTGTATTTGCTTTTGGTGTAAATTGAGACACCTTCACATTTTGTCCCTTTCTGTGCCGCAGCTGGTCTAGATGGGTGTAAGCATTGCAGCCTTGCACTGCCAGGGTGCTCTCCATGGCTTTAAACCAGGTATCAATAACTACACAGACATCTGTGTTCTCTAGGGTGAGCAGAGTTTGTAGGGAATAGAGTTATTTGTTTAGAGTTCTGGCATTGAGCAGTAACACCTTTAAATTATCCTGGGCTATTTTAACTATGTTGGGTGGTTTATCAGGTTGGCAATGCCTAAGAAAGACACTGTCAGGATGGAAATCCTAGAGGAGACAAGTTCTGATCATATATGGCAAAACAGTGTGGTTTTTCAGTCATATCCTCCCAGACTAAAAAATACTGTGCCCCCTTCAAATGACACCTAAAACTAAGCCAATTATTAAAGTAAATTATCTTCTGTTCATATCATGGCATTGTCCTCTGATAAGGCAGAATGCCGCCCAATGCTAAGCTCATGCCAGCCTGGGACACATAGTGTGAGAGCTCCATCATGTCTCTGTTCATATAGTCCAGGAAAGTACTTTTCAGTTCATTTACACCCACATGGACAATGACTAAGTCATACTGGTACTTCTAGTTCAATGATATGAGGTAGTGTGAGATCTGGAAACATCACACATTTCTTGTGTTCGAATGGGACAAACGTTCTTGATTATACTGTAACAACCATACAGCAATGGGATTTGCTTGATATGACAATGGGGCAAAACAGTAGCACATGAAAAGCCACCTCAGGTAGGGAAGCAATGCACACTGTATGTGTTCCACTCGGACAAAGATTACAGATTATATTGTAGCAATGATATGAAAAGTGCCTGGAGCATTTGTAATAATCCAGAAGAAGTCTGGTAAAATAAAGGCCAAACGTGCTAAACTGAATATACTGCCTTGGAGGTCTGGTGCTCTATTTTATTATGTTAAATCAGTTTGGAGATACAGCCCTTTATAGTTGAGGCAGCAAAACAGCCAGTCAGGGCAGAGGGTATGGACTTTTGGAAAAGGGTCAGTATTGCAGGGGCGGTTAACAATGACTTTATACTAGGGTTCTTGGCACCCTTTCAGAGGAGGTTTAACTGAGTTCCTTCATATTCCTGCATTCAATTCTGATATTTGAACTATATGATCAATAATTATGCTGAACAATGTCATTAACTTGGTAACAGCAATAGAAAATAACAAAAATGTCATTGTTTTAAGTTTACTAAATATAAGCTGCTGAGACAAAACCTTGAGCTTACCTGATGCTTTTTCTTCTGGCGTGTCACAATGGCCAGGATAAATGCTACAATCGCCAGTAATAGTCCAACTGACAAAAACAGATAGCTGGCATTTTCTGTAAACTCCATGAGAAGAAGCTGGGATTTGATCATTTTTGCTGTTTCTGAATCAATAGTTGCACGCTAAAAAGAAATTCATTCAAGAGACAGTTTAGTGAGTATTCACTATTTGCAGTTATGTGCTTCTATTAATTTGAATTTACTGTAGTGCAAAATAATACATTTAATCTAGGCTTTAAAATATGAAAAAAGGCCTGCAAGACAACCAGGAACACTGATAAGCTGTTAGTACATTGATCTATTGAATAAAACAGGAGGATGTTGTTTAGAGACTCACTGATTAATATATCAAAAACTGTTTTGATAAGCACATTAGGAGCAAATAGGCAAGCTTGAGCAAATACTATAACTCACTCAGAGTTTTACTGATTTTAGAGCAAATTATATTAATAACGGAGGGTGTATGGTGGCTATAGCAGCCCCATAATAAAAACTATCCATTTGTTGCCATTCCACCTCATGGGCTCAACCAAATGGGATTTGTATTATCAACTGTTGACCTGAACTATTTCAGAATTGCATGCTTAGAACTGGTTAACTATGGTTACAGTATCTTCAAATACAATCTTGCGATCTGACCTTATCAAAGTGGTAAACAAGCTTCTTTTCATTGTTGCAACTGGACATTATATAAATAATTCAGTTTATTGTTTTAATAAGATTTTAAGACACAAAGCCCCTCCATAGGAAAGGTGTTAAAAAAAAGTTTCATTTCACAGCTGTGTCTGTAATTGATCAATTATGATCAGCAGAGTTATCTGGTAAACAAAATTTAAAATAAAAATAAATAACTGCTGTATCTCAAAGTATTTGCAGTGGCTATTTCCTTTCATAAAGGTTTGCTCCACAAGCAATCTTTTTCCCTACAAACAGTGACATCAAACAAAGGTCATGACATGCCTCTGTCTTAATGTTTACTAGTATATATTCCTAACATTTTATTAGGTACACAATAAACATCAGCCAGTGTTGCTATTTATAAAAATGATAACATCAATACATCTCTGTAAAAACTTAGCATACCTTTTTTAACAAATCTTAATTGGTCCATAACATTCATTACTATCTTAATGGGTAATTGCATAAAAAGGGATCATGGGTGACCCAGTGCCATTCCTATTAATTATAGTAGGTAAGCAATGTGGATAGAGTCAAAAGAGACACGTGTGAAAGCAAAACAAGTTACCAGTGGTACCACAGGTAGCCTTCAGACAAACTCAAGCCTTCAGACAAACACTCCTGGCTTATGGTTATCTAAGCTTTCAGACAACTTTAAATTGGGAGTTGTTAATCAATTTTCCACTGACTTACAATTGCTCCAACATGGGTTTGACCATGCTAAAAACTGGTTGAAAAACAATGATCTCAAATTAAATTTAAAAAAGCACCTCTTCAGATACTAAAGTACAGTCCTACCTGTATCACTGCAACATATACAGACCAAACAACTATGAAAAACTCATCCTTAAACAACAATACTTGAGCAACAAAACCCAAGTGTATTAGTATCAAGGCTTGAAGGGAAATCAAACAACACACTATTCTTATACAAATCGACTGGACATGAAACCATATAGCTATGTAACAATTCAAAAGTTTAATTCTATACATAAATCAGTGGCTACTTCTACATACTATACTGTTCATTTATAATTCTGGGTTATGCTGGCTGCATCACTTGGTAGAAATGAAGCAACTCCACATGCTAAAATCATCATCCATCATGGAAGAGGCAATATTTTATTTGCCAGCACAACAGGATTGTCAACCCAGTCTGTTGTGAAAAGGGCATATAAATATGTTGTCTGTCACTTTCAGGGGCATTATTTATAGAAGTCCTAGCAATTTTAGGAAAATTCAAGGCAGTTGAGTTTTGAGACCGTTATGCCATGCCATTTCCTAGACTAGACTATATCGGCCCTTACAAGAAGGACTAATCCAATCAAGCATGGGCTGAATTTAGGGTCTATGCCATACCTTCGAAGGATCCCTTCAGTGAACTGCTATTCATTGAGACAACAGCATCGAACAATCAATTCAGCAAATGTTTACATTGCTGAATGTTACGACAGCAAATTATATTAATTGACCATGTTAATAAACCATTAGTGATGTTGGCCAGCTAATTTAATTCGATATGGTAACTTTTGGCAATGTAAACATTTGCTGAATAGACTGTTCAATGCTGTCATCTCAATGAATAGCAGGTTGCTGAAGGGATCCTTCAATGGTATGACATAGGCACATGAATTTATAGCTACATAGATTCATAGATATTATGAGGCCATTTAGTCTCATGACCATTCTTGCCTTATCAGTAACCCTTGCTCAGGCAGCACCTCTTTTCTCCATGATGGCTATACTAGCCAATCCTGGAGTAAATTTGTGGGATACCCATCCAGCCATTGAGGTTATGTTTAAAGAAGATAGCAAGTCATACTGTTTAACACACAGCTGAAGTTTATTCCAGAACTTTCAGAGGAAGTGGCTTATAAACCTGGCTCTCTACCATGAATTATTTATCTGTTGGTGAAGATTAAAGTCACTGGTTCTAGTATTCGTAGAGATATTGGACTTGTGGAAAGCAGGAGTTCCAGTTTAATTGGGTTTCTAATGGTGTAGTAAGTAAGACAGATATCTTCCCACGAAAGTCTATAAGCCACTCAATAAAGGGATCAAGCTTCCAACATCGTTTGGTAGCATAATGCTCATGGTTTAAAGTATTTAGCTTGTGAGTGATGCAAGCATAGGGAATGGTGTCAAAGGCCACAGCCAGGTCAAGATACACTACGTTCATTGCATGAGCACCATCTATAGCCTTTGTAACCCTTTGGAATAAATTTACCAGGTTAAATAGACAGAATATACATTTGACAAAGGCAAACTGTTGGGCGGGCAAGTATAACAGGATTCTTGATATCACAGTTTATGAGGTCAGTCATAGCACATTCCATGGCTTTGAAGATGAAGCTTGTAAGGCTGATAGGTCTGTAATTCCCCAAGTCAGTTGTAATGTCACCCTTATGGAACTCCATCACCACTGCTGTGTGGCTCTCTTTGGGGACAAAACCAGCAACTAAACAGCTTGAGGAGTGTATTCTCAAGAGCATGTTTATCACTATTAATTAAGCAACCAAGTATACTGTCAAGTCCCAAAGAGAAAGTATTTTTGTCTTCGTTAGCACTTTCAGCAAATGATAATTAGAGATAATTGATGGAGTAAGGGATTCAGACCATTTGGGGCTTTGAATAAAGTCTCATGAGTGAAGTTGGCACTAAATTTGTTTCCAAGGATACTGCCAATGTCAATTGTGTCACAATGGGAAGGCCCCATTATGTATACTTTCTGATAACGCAGGATATTATTTTTTTATTACTGTAATGTAGGTAAATAAGGATTTATAATTTGGGCTTCAGAGGCCAGCCCAAGTTCATGGCTTCCTTCAGAGGACCTGAGCCTGTACTTCATTTTTTTATAATGCTTTTGATATTATCTTTGTGAATATGGATTTTGGATCTACTAAATTATTTAAGGAGTTTCTTTCTTTTGTTGTGTAGTTTATTTATGGTGGTGGACCACCAGGGTGGTTTCATTTTGAATTTATTCTGATACTTACTTCTGGCTGAGGTCACTAGTTTATTGCATTTTTTAATTCCTTAGTGAAGGTTAATGATGTAGTAAGGTCTGGGTAGGTGCAGCCATATGTAATTTTTTTACATTTCATAACTTAATAGGTCGAGGTTGAATTTATGAACATCTATCCAATTATCCGGGTCCAGTTTGAAGAAAGATAATACATCACACTGCTTGATCTGCACAGGGATTCTCTTCTAGAGGTGTGGGCAGTGCTGAATAATGAATCTGGCTCTCTGCCTAGTTTTACTAATCTGGTGAAGAAGAGTTTGATTCCTGAATCTGGTATCTGTGGGACTGTTTGATTTGTGAAGGTCCAAAAGATCCAGGACCACTGTGTCCCTAATTGCATTGAAGACAAGGCAGAGGTATATCTTTGAAGAGTCTATGTGATACATAGAAAAGGGACAGTACTTCTAGATGTTTTCTTATAGCTTAAGGTTTTTAAGTTCATGATCTTCTTAGTTAGGAACCTCTGGGGTCTTTTCAGTTGTTTAATGTGTCTAGTGAGGTACATACCAAAGGGGGGCTATATTCTATAACTGGACCGATCTGTGCTGAATATAAGGGGACAATGACCCTTCTAGATCTGGATGATATTAATTTGGTGATTAGCTGAACTAAGTAGAAGGATTTCCTGAAAAAAATGTTGTTACATGATGGTTAAAAGAGAGGGAATTTTCAACCCATGTTCACAGGTCTCTAATAAGGCTCTGTATTGTTTCAGATATCTCTCAAAGTCACATGAAGGTCTTGTTAAAAAGATTGAAATTGAACTTACCCATCCGCATACACTACAATGAAAGCAGTAATACCACTGCTGAATGAAAAAAACATGATCTGTTTTTTGTTCTGAGTTGCATAGAATAACCAAGGACAAAGTAAGGATTCAGAGCTGGAAAAACAACAATGGAAGAAAGTGAAAGCGGGTAGGTAAGGAATAGTTGAAGTAATGATAAAAAAAAAACACTCAACATTAATTTACAGGCTAGAAATAGTGCCACTGATGATCAACACAGAAAGCGTTGTGCTTATTCTCAGTACAACCCTTTGGATAGATGTAAAACTACCGTTTCAGCTTCTTGTTCTGATGGCTGTTCAAGCTACTGTTAAATCTTTTGTAATATTTCTCTAAAAAGCAAGAAAGAAATTTTCTTGGTGGCCTAACCAAATTGATCTCCTATTAGTGATCTTTGAATTTCCTCATGTAAATCAGTTCAGTAAAGTCTGGAAACAGACTGTCTACCCTGGATGGATTACTTATGAATGCTTAGTAACTCTGTATATATATTTTTCAAATTATATATTTTTTTATTATTTTTTGACTACCATTATCTGATCTGCTTAATATATAGTGATTAACTATATATATATATATATATATATATATATATATATATATATATGTATTTATGTATATATATATATATATATATATATATATATATATATATATGTATGTGTGTATGCATATATATATATATATATATATATATATATATATATATATATATATATATATATATATATATATGGATTGAAAATCTTCCACACTAAGAAGTTTCTTACACCGTCAATGAAATAAAATCTAACAAAGCTTAGAGATCAATAAAATAAAAAGTAAAATAAAAACTAAGTGTCCTAAAGTATATATGATACACTGCTTCAACTAAACCTGAACACTTTGTAGCAACTTAGTTTTGTCTTTGAAGAATATGCTATGTAGCATTTCAGGCTTTGCCTTTAAACATTTGAAAAACAAAGGGGTGTAAGTCATGTTTTCAAAGTATTCTCAATCAAATGCATCTATTGATCACAAAATAATTATATAACAAAATGTATTCAGCCTAAAAGAGAAATAATACTGACCCACTCCAGATGATAATGGAGTGGTAACATATGGTCCCATGTTTTCCATTATCTCCAAACAACCTTCACATTTTGTCCAAATGAATGCCTGTAGTTGAAAGAATACCGTTTATATACTATGAACACAACATCACCTGCTATAGTAAAATTTCCAAACCATTATTCAAAGTTTCTCCCACAGATATCTCACTGAATGTCTGCTTCCATGCTTATCTCATAAGTGCACTTAATAGCACAAGCACATCTAATGGCACTTCACACCTACCTTTATACCTTCCATTATCCGTCTCAAATACGATTCAGAAAAAGGTTGTTTTTCTGGCATACAGCCACACACCCTACATCTGAGTCCATCACATTACTTCCATTTGTCTAGTTCTGAGCCGGAAAGTAAGGAACAACAGCCACCATGCACTGAGATTTTTGCATGGCATTCACAGTTTCTGAAAAAGACAGTCCTCCCTTCCTTCACACTACATCATTATTTTAGCACTTTGTTCTGTCTCTAATGTTCATCAAATGTTTCTTTTGGGTCTTTTCATATCTGTCATTCCTCATCCTTGGAAAATGACTAAGGTTATTTCTGATGCATTTGCTCTACTTGACTCATGTTGAGAGTTAGAGAAATTGCCAAGAATGGTTGATTTCTCAGAGCCAATGTTATCATCTGTAATTACGAAGGCAACAATGAGTACATCAAACTTTTTTTTAAGGGGGAACAGTGAGTAGGTGAAGGAAGCCAGTCTGAGCATGTGATTTTTGGAACTACGAGCTGGATACTTAATTGCTGATATGTCTTTTTCCATCTTTGCACACAAGACTCAAGGATGAAACTCCTCTAAAGATTGTGTTTATCTGTGCCAAATGAGGGAGTTAAGGCTAGGATTCTCCTACTCCTAATTTCAGACATGGTCAGAACAATATAGCAGCAGCTGTCAAAATACGCAACCACTCTAAAATTCTGACAGCTATTCAAAAACACTGGCATTATCTAGTTTATTGCCAAGACTTCCATGCAGGATGCTGTATCACCTGTAACCCTTACTGCCGTAATCAGTTCTGAGGTAACTACATCTTAGAGGACAGGAGATATTGTCGTCTGAGAGTGTCAGAAGTGATTTGTGACAGACGGGTGCCAGTAAGAGTGAAAGGGAAGGTCTATAAGAGGGTAGTGAGACCAGCTGTGTTTTATGGGTTGGAGATGGTGGCACTGACAACAAAGGCAGGAGTCAGAGCTGGAAGTGGCAGAGTTAAAGATGTTAAGATTTGCACTGGGTATGACAAGGATGGACAGGATTAGGAATCAGTATATTAGAGGGTCAGCTCAGGTTGGATGGTTTGGAGACAAAGTCAGAGAGGCAAGATTGTGTTGGGTTGGATATGTGCTGAGGAGGGATGATGGTTATATTAGGGGTTGGAAGGGTGGCCTAATGGTTAAGGTGTTTGCCTTATAAACACAAGGTACAGGGTTTGAATCTCACAGGGGATAACTGGCTAGGCTTAAAATGGCTTGCAAGGGCAGTTAGCCTAGTTCTAGCCTATGAACCTATGAACCTATAAAAGGATGCTAAGGATGGAGCTGCCAGGTAAGAGGAAAAAAGTAAGGCCTAAGATAAGGTTTATGGATGTGGTGAGAGAGGACAATTGATGTGACAGAGCAATATGCAGAGGACAGGAAGAACTGGAAACAGATGATCTCCTATGGCGACCCCTAACGGGAACAGCCGAAAGAGAAGAAGAAGAACACTTCAGTGGAACAAATTAATCAAAACTGTTGCAGCTGTAGAAAATAATGCCTATTACAAAGGGGGGGTGGGTCACTAAAAAATAAATAAACATTGATCAACATACTACTTTGCTGTCCTGACTTTTATGGGTGTCCTTGACTTTGGTTAAAATTTTGCTCTGTCCCTCCTAAACCTGGAAAGTGGGGGAGAAAAGGTAGTGGATTACACTTAATAAATAATGACAATAATTTGGAATTATACACTTCCTTTACATCAGAAAATCCATGTTAATTCACATTCTGTTATTCTGTCAGCTCATTAGATTAATAGTACTAAAAGTTTTAAAAGTGCCTCTTATTGTCCCTAATTATTTCTGTATTTGTCCCTGATTCTGGAGGCAAGAGGGATCTGTGGGGGTCAACTCTTAGGGTTGCCATTTTTTACATATCCAAAGTGGGACATTCCTACTGACACTTGAGATTTTACAGAACAAACCACGCCATCAACTGGTGATAAATAATTATTTTCATCTTGATATCAAAATAAAGATGCTTATGTGCAATTCTGGCTATTTATACTACTTTATATGATATTAATATTATTTAAATGCAGTATCACAGTTTTGTGACATTTAGAGAGAAGTCAGAAAATATTTTGTTGTCTTGTAAAATATCATGATGTTTACCATATTTTATGACCCGCCCTTTTGCAGGACAGAAGTGGCCAACTCAGGAGCGCTATGCAGAAAGGGGGACAGGTGGTAACCTTATCAGCTATGTGTACTGTTTCTCCTCCTGTCCACAACAAAGACAGTGTAAAACAGTCTCACAACACTCTGTATGAGTTTTTTTTAAATAGTAGTTGTTGAAATCAGCAAGACTGATAGCTTATATAAGACTGGGGATAATACCTGACAGAAAAAAAACTACAAATGTCCCAGTGTCTCTGATATGTTATGCAGGTAGGGTTGCCACCTTTCATCATGGCTAAAATCAGAGTAAAGCCACACCCCTCGTGCCATCAGTAACCCTGCCCATCTTGCCCCCTCCCCCACCCACATTCCGCCCATTTTGTGATGTCATGATGATATCACTTGGCAAGGAACACCCTCTTTTTCCGTTCCTGCTGCCTGCTTTCGGTTGATTTACTATGCTTTTCTGTAACAAAAGCATAGTAAATCAGCCGATTTACAAACTCCGATAGTCTGTTTCTTTTTTGAAACATAATATCGGAGTTTGTACAGTGTTTTCCGGACTACTGGAGAATCAGTTTGATTTCCAGATAGTCCGGAAAAAAAACGGAGGGGTGGCAACCCTACATGCAGGTGGAGACAAACTTCCTTGTCAAAACATGAGAAGTTAAGCTTAAGTGATGCTTGAATCACAGGCTTGAAAATGTAGCCAAGCTAATTGTTATTTTTAAAGTAACAAATGTAGTTTAGTGTTGAAGTATGAGAAATCTGATCCCTGTGATTAATAGGTGTCACTTGGGCTGAGACGGTTTGCATTCCATTTACACATTTTAATATTGTAGTTAGAAGTAAAGTCTTCGATGTTGTGCTTCCTTCCCCAACTCTTTGTCTTAAATAAAAAATTGCAATCCAAAAGTGCTGTGAGTGTGTGTGTGTGAACTGAGTGCAGAGGCCATCGTATCACTTCCATAAGGGACATTCCCTCCAAACAGTTCCTCCCTGGGAAGCATGTGGTTTTCCCAGCCAAAACAAAATAAAAAAAAAATGGACTTCTACAGAAAATACAGTGCAGAAAAAAAATCAAATTTGATAGACAGTAAAAAAGTATGATGAAAATACTGTCTTCAGAATTTGATTAAAGAGAAAGACAACTAATTTGTAAATTGATATACAACCGTGTGAGTTTTTTTCATCTAAAAACTAACTTGTTTTTGTTCAGACTTCAGGCTACACTTTATATGAGATGTGATGCTGGCAATCTGTGACTGGTAAGGCACATTTAAATGTCACTGTTTAAGAGACATTGTTTTCTTAATGGGTCTGTAGTTAGAATAAGTGAAGTAACCTGCTTACTCTGCCACTCTTAGTAGCCTTTGTGATGTAAATATGATGAGACAAATGCAGGAAAGAATGACAAACAGAAATAAGTTCAGACATAAAACAAATGGAATAATTATTAAATGATGGCTTTTCTGTATGTAACGTGTGTAGTGTTGAATTATGGGAAAGAAAATCACTTTTTGGAAAGAACAGCTTGACATTTTGGTGGAGTTCTCCTGTAATAAAACATGTGTGGGCTTTCCCTTCCCTTGATTTTAATGCAAGGAATGGAAGTTTTACATGTATAGGCAGGTTTCTGGTAACTAAACAATACTGGTATCATACTGTAGGGAGAAAAGTAGCCTAAGGGTTGAGTTAAACTGTAGAAGACAGAGTTAATATTCCAGAAAAACAAAAATCAGAAAAGAAAATGCTGTAGTATTCAGATCATTATTTGCCTTTAAGTGCACTGGACATTAAATGTACGGATCCATATAAGTTTGTATAAAAGTGAGTTACCTTACCTCAATGAGATAAATAACAGGTAAGATCATTGTTCTTATTTTTCCAGTTTGTCTGTAAATTAAAAAAAAAAAACACAATGAAATGACATCAAAATACTGAATAAAAACAGTCAGAACTAGTCCAGCTGTTTATCTACAGGTAGTCCAATGATTGTTAAGCATGTTCTTTAAGACTGTAACTGAATAAATAAAAACCTGGAGTGTCGGCTGTAGCATTACTAAAACACCAATAACTAAAAAAAAAAATACTAGGTATGTAGTCACAGGAAAAAACAGTGTCTTATAGAACTAAAATGTTTTAATAACTTATTAAAAGAAATTCAAAACAAAGTATCTGTTAAACACTTTCATCTATTGACTTAGACTCCCTCAGAACCAAATAAATTCATACAGCAACCCACATATATAGCATTACAGCTTCCAGTAAAAAAAAGAATTAAATGTTTAAAGGGTGCTAGTCCAAATACAGAGTTGTCATTAGATGTTATCACTTCCCTACAGCTTTAATGCACTATCGAATTATGCTATACAAACATAAAATATATATTTATATATTAAAGCTTTTTATAGTTTTGCTGGATCTCCACAGCCCCCCACACCATATACCATGCATAGTCCACACACCTGTGTCTCACAGCCACTAAGGCTTCACTAAAAGCCCAACATATTAATCATAGGAGATTCCATTGTGAGACACACAGATGTGCCTCTCACCAGGCTGGAGAAGGGGAAAGTCACAGTTACTTGTCTGTCAGGTGCCAGAATCCACCATATCACATATGCACTCAAGTCTTTCAAGAACAGGTAGTCCATGTTGATGTGAAGGAGACACACCTCCCTCGACTATATAAAGACAGACATGATCGAGCTCGCTGATTATGTGTCCCAGGCAGGTAAGTCCCAAGCCTTAAGCAGCATTCTACCATCACCCAGAATGATGCCTCAATACAAACAGAAAATGATTGACTTTAACAATTGGCTTAGTTTCTGGTGCCACTCCAGGGGGATCCAGTAGATGATAGCCTGGGAAGATATGATCGACAGATCACAATGCTTTGCCAGAGATGGCATGCATCTGTCTCACCTGGGCTTCAGGCTTCTGGCAAAGGCTCTTGCCTCCTCCATAGTGTCTTTTCTAGGAAAAGTGATGGTGTTAAAAGTACCAACATAGAAATTTCAACAAAACACAAATTAAAAGGTCATGCTGCTAAATGCTAGGAGTCTAAACCTGAAACTGCACTCATTGCAAGTATTCTTAACCCTGGAAAATGCTGACATCTGTGCAGTCACAGAAACTTGGTTCAAAGCTGTAGAGAGAACCCCAGCCTTACCTGGTTACTCATCCTATCATACATTCAGACCCCAAACTGTGGGCAGCAAAGCCAAAGGAGGTAGAGTTTCAATATATATTAAAGACATTCACACCTCCAGCTGGTCAAAGAGTATGAGGCACAGGAGACACTCAAGGTGCAGTTAACTGTTGACAAGACCCCTATTTAAATCATAGCTAGCTATCAAATGGTTTGCCTCTTTCATAATCCCTTACGTCCCTTTGAAACTTTTTCAATTTTTTATCCTTTAATACTTGTTCAAGCTTAAGTAACTCTGTGGTTAACTGGTTAACCCGAGAGGAAAAAGACCCGCTTGATTCAAATTTATTGACCTCCATGCAAAGTATTTCCACCTCCTGAATCCCTTGTTTGACAGCCCGTTCATAAAAAAAGTTAAAGAATCCACAAATCCCATAGATGCAGATTGTTGAATCTGCGTCCATTCATCAGTTAACTGTTCATCAATATTATGTACCAGGGGCTGTACCTTTACCCTCAGACCTCGTGGTGTGATCTTTTTGAGTTGATAAGCCTTGAACAGGCGTAAATGCCAAACATTGGTACAGAGACCCTTCGTGCTTTTACCCAACTTAAAAAACATAGTTTCACATTGTGTGTCTGGGACCTGAATCACCCCCGTGGATTGGTTATTCACATCAGATAAACCTAAACCAAAAATGACCAAATCATTCATGTCAGAGGCCAATCCTTTGATGAGTGGAGTCAAGGCCATGTTGCAAAAAATATATATATAAAAAATAAAAAATAAAATAAACTAAACAATACTAAGGGACTAGTCAACAGTAATGAGACCAAAATCTCCAATCAAAAACAAACCATTTAAAGAAATATGTATATATAGTTTAGACACAAAAATAGGTCCAAAATAGATAATATAATACTTATATTCTGTCAATTCCACAGGGTATAAAAGTGTGCAAACTGGCCCATAAATCTGATTCAAGATGCCCAATCCGCCTATTTGGACCTGTTCAAATCTATCAAGATTCAACCCTTTTCCCTGATCCTGGGTGACTTTAACTACCAAGCATCTGCGTGATTTACGTACGGCAGCTGCACAGCTCGTAAGTCAACACATCCAAAACAAAGAAAAGTCAGCAGTAAAGGTGGAAACCCACAGTTTAATACATAAAATGAAAAAATAAAAAAAATCACATAACAAGGTAGAGGGTAATAAGCCCAACTACCTGCCCCAAACCGGTTTCGGCTGTAATAGCCTTCTTCAGTGAGTAAACATGAACAAACAAAAATCCACTCATGTATATACAGTAGTACATACAACAATTCATTGGTGCATTCATAATTGGTCGTTAAGCCCAGGTGGAAACAAAGCTTCTAACTTAATAATCCATTTGCGTTCCTTAAAATTAAGTATATCATGCCATCCTGATTTGTCCCTACATTTACCCACAATACAATCTATAACAGTAAAATAAAAAGATGCAGTATTGTGTTTATACACGTTTGTATAAAGCATTAGTACAACGTTTATTCCTGATATCACTAAGGTGCTCCCCGATCCTGAGACAAAAAGGTCTAGAAGTTTGTCCCACATAGAATGAGGAGCATGAACAGGTGACCAAATAGACAACCCACTCCGTGCTGCAGTTAGCCCAAAAATTAATGTTGAAAACTACTGATGTGTTGCGACTACTGAATTCCCTCATTTTCTGAACCCTATTGCAATGGGTACAATGACCACATGGCATGCAGCCTGTCAGTAGGCCACCTGTGAGTGGATGTTGAGTGGGAACCATAGAGCTAGGTCCCACCCTCTTGTAATGGCTAAAGAGGGAACCCAATGTACATCCTCTCCTGAATGCAAAAAAGCATCTATCACCCAAAAAAGGGTGCAATCTCTCCTCGGCCATAAGAATGTTCCAATGTCTGTTAATTATATTCGTAAACCCCCGTGTGTTGTGTCCATATGTGGTCACCAGATGAACCAAAGGACTGGAAAAACCTCTTGGTTTGTCCTTGTATTGTAACAATTTAGTTCTGTCTTGATTGGAAGCCCAGTGACAAGCAGTGCTAATTGTACCAGAAGGGTAACCTCTCTCATGAAAACGTTGTATCAAATCATCCCTAGTATCTTCAAATGTTTGCTGGCTTGAACAAATCCTTTTAATCCTGAGGAATTGTGATTTGGGGATATTCCGGATGATATGTTGGGGGTGGAAGCTAGTGGCATGCAAAAGTGAGTTACACTCGGGGAATTTCCTGTAAACCTGTGTGGCTAAGGTATCAATGGAATTCCTGCTAACCTCAACGTCAAGGAAACAATTTTCGATTTATAAAAATTAAGTTTAAACTCAATTCCCCATTTATTGTCATTGAGATAGCCAATAAACTCATGTAAGTATGTTTCATCTGACCTCCACACCACCCAACAATTATCCAGATATCGCCTCCAAATATCTAATTCATCAATATATAAATTATGACTAGAGTCATAAATTATAACCTCCTCAATGTAGGCCATAAATAGGTCAGCATAAATGGGTGCGAAAGAGGCACCCATTGCTGTACCCCTGACCTGCCAAAAACATTGGTCCTGGAAGTAAAATACATTGCTAGTAAGAACATATTCAGCCAGGCATACTAAAAAAGTATTAAAGCCTGGTTGGTATAAACCAGATCTTCCCAACCAAAATTCCAAAGCCAGCAAACCTGCCCAATGGGGAATATTCATAGAGAGAGAGGTTACATCCAAGGTACACATCAGCCAATGTGGCTCCAATTGCATGTCAGATATAATATCCAAAAACTGAGTTGTATTCTGAATTCTGGCCCATACCATAGATAGTAGTGGTTTAAGATAATGTATTAAATATTCAGAAAGTGGTTCAGTAATGGATCCCTGCCCTAATACTATTGGTCTACCAGGGGGACATTTAGCGTCCTTATGTATTTTAGGTAGTAAGTAAAAATACTGTTTATTCAGGGATGAAACTAGCAACTGGTGTCTAACAGAATCAGTAATAATGCTCTCTTTCTTGGCTTGAGTCAAAAAAGAATCAATCTTGGTCTTAAAATGACTGGTTGGCTCCAATGGCATAGCCATATAATACCTGTTATCACCCTGTTGTCTTAATGCTTCTTCATTGTAATTGACCCAATCTTGAACCACTATCACACCACCCTTATCTGCTGGTACAATGACAATTTCCTTGTTATTCTTAAGATCCTCTATACATTGTACCTAATCCTTGAAAAGATTGTTATAAGATTCCTGAAAATCCCTGAGGTTACAGTGTAAATCTTTTAGGACATTGGCCTGAAAAATGGATACTATATGTGACATAGGTGGAGTAAAAGTGGACCTTTTAAATCTAAACTCTGGAGCTTCCTGAGTAGTATCATTTTTAAAAAAACAATTTAAGATTAAGCAGATGACAGATATTGACCACATCCTGTGCTAAAGTATATTCTGGAACACAAAAGCCGGGGACAAAATTAAGGCCTTTATTTAAAACATTAATCTGTAAATCAGAGAGGTGTACAGAGGAAATGTTGTGTACATTCATATAGCCAGCTAATGTTCGATCATCAGTTGTAACAGACCCTCCAAACCCTTTACTGGTTTGGCATTTCTTGTGCTTCCTCCCCCCTCGTCTGTACCTGAACCCAAAGGGTGCAACAAACTCCTTCTTTTGGGATCAGGTGAGGCATCTGTGTGGTTACCCTCCCCTTCAGTGTTAGAGGAAGTCTCATCCCCTGATGTGTAACTCAATGACTCTGAATTTCATTTCAAAATAGATTTGGGTCTTTTTCTCTTGGAGGCTAAGGGCTTATTACTCGGAAGCCTGAAAGTGACATTCCTAGGCATATCAAATGGTTTGCCTCTTTCATAATCCCTTACGTCCCTTTGAAACTTTTTCAATTTTTTATCCTTTAATACTTGTTCAAGCTTAAGTAACTCTGTGGTTAACTGGTTAACCCGAGAGGAAAAAGACCTGCTTGATTCAAATTTATAGACCTCCATGCAAAGTATTTCCACCTCCTGAATCCCTTGTTTGACAGCCCGTTCATAAAAAAAGTTAAAGAATCCACAAATCCCATAGATGCAGATTGTTGAATCTGCGTCCATTCATCAGTTAACTGTTCATCAATATTATGTACCAGGGGCTGTACCTTTACCCTCAGACCTCGTGGTGTGATCTTTTTGAGTTGATAAGCCTTGAACAGGCGTAAATGCCAAACATTGGTCCAGAGACCCTTCATGCTTTTACCCAACTTAAAAAACATAGTTTCACATTGTGTGTCTGGGACCTGAATCACCCCCGTGGATTGGTTATTCACATCAGATAAACCTAAACCAAAAATGACCAAATCATTCATGTCAGAGGCCAATCCTTTGATGAGTGGAGTCAAGGCCATGTTGCAAAAAATATATATATATAAAATAAAAAATAAAATAAACTAAACAATACTAAGGGACTAGTCAACAGTAATGAGACCAAAATCTCCAATCAAAAACAAACCATTTAAAGAAATATGTATATATAGTTTAGACACAAAAATAGGTCCAAAATAGATAACATAATACTTATATTCTGTCAATTCCACAGGGTATAAAAGTGTGCAAATTGTTTTCATTAGTATATATATTTTTTGAGGCATAAATAGACCCCAAAGCTCCAAAAAAGAGCCTGATCCCTATAAGCCCCAATGATACAATGACTAGCCCTTGTGATATAACATGAATAAAACATAGAAATCACAATGCTGCGTATTACAATGGGTAGAAATTCCAACATAGACCAAAACCACCATACAGGTGAAATGTTGAGTATTTTGAAATATCAACCCCAACACATGTAATGTCCTAAAGACCAAAAAATAGGGAATACCTCCCCATGAATAACAGTGATACAATAGCTAGCCCCTGTGGTAATGTGGGAATTATGAAATTTCCCTAAGAAAAACCACAATGCTGCGTATCACCATAATCAAAAAATACTGAGCGCAAAACTGACCCAATAAGAGCAGTCAAAAAATGTCCACTAAATGAAACAACCACACTCAAATACAATGACCATATTCATATGATGGACCCAAAAATAGTGTCTAAGCTTAATCAACCAATAAACTGTGTGTGTTGCCCCAGCTATATTATCTGTATAAACTCTTGTAGGCAAATTGACAGTCCCTATGAATATTCAGCAAAACAAAAAAATAAAATAGATATATATGATGCAACAAGGCCAACCCAAAACATAAATAGTATGTTTCAACACATATAGTAGTTGAATAATAAAATGGTGGAATAGTAGAAAACTAGCCCCCAAGAGAAAAAAAAGTCACTGTTCAACCCAAATCGATCTGAAGAAGGAGCCATTCATATAAAACATGATATGAGAAATTATTATGCTAATCATTAAAGTAACAACAAATAGTGTCTCATTGAATGGCTATATATATAAAAACGAAAACCCAAAGTCAAAGTTAGCTAAATATAATATTAGCAAAATTTGTATGTTAAATAGTTATACAAGAATTACACATCCAGAAAATAACCTATATGCCACCTATAGGCTAGCGTCATACATGACATATCAAAATCCCAGGATCAGGTTCCAACGAAAGGTGGAGTCTATATAAATCCCCAACCAAACAATTGTTGAGTATCCTGCATTGTATATAAAAAATAACTGGGTCTGTTATAAAACCAAACTGTTTACAAAAAGATTTTCCATGAAAGAACAGTAAATAACAAAGCACATAAACTTCTACCCCTTTTAACAGCTAAACTGTTCATTCAGATAACCATACTAACGGTGATCAATAATTTGCACCAAAAAATAGAAACATGTATGTGTGTGTAAAAGCACAATCACAAAATCAAAATTAACTAAATTAAAAAATGACTAAACTGTAAATTGCATAATAGTACATGAATCATTTATCAAAAAAATGGCTTTTATGCCATCTACAGGTTCGTTTCATACATGACATGTATAAGTCCCAGGAACAAGTTCCAACGGAAAATGGAGTCCATATAAACCACCACAAAATTTTTGTTAAGTGTCCTTCGTTATATATAGAAGATAATAACCAAGTCCGTTGTGAAGCTGAACAAATTCCCGAAAAATTTTCCATAGAGGAACAGTAGATAGCCAAACACATAAACTTCTGCCCCCTTAAACAACAAAACTGCTCGCTCAGATAACCATACTGACGGCAATCAATAATTTATGTCCAAAAATTCGAACCAAAATTTCTTAGAACGATGTTGAGTGCCCAAAAAGTGAAGTTTGACCATTCAAATCCTTCTCTGAAGTGAACCAAAATGCCAGTCAGTAAATAAAGTCACATAGTCACCTGAAATTGCATGTAGGTCATCCCAAGTCAAGAAGCAATGAAAACGAAATAAAAGAAACCATCCATAAAAAAATTTTTAGATATTCTTAAGTAAATCCACAGGGCAAATGGAAGTAATCCAATGGCCAAAATCACCAATAAATGAAAAATAATCCACTCGCATGGAGGGAAACTACCAGACGCCAACAGCAACAAGGAGGAAAGAAGAACCAAGAATCTGTGTGATGCACATACAGCAGCTGCACGGCTCATAAGTCAACACATCCAAAACAAAGAAAAGCCAGCAGTAAAGGTGGAAACTCACAGTTTAATACATAAAATGAAAAAATAAAAAATCACATAATAAGGTAGAGGGTAATAAGCCCAACTACCTGGCCCAAACTGGTTTCGGCTGTAATAGCCTTCTTCAGTGAGTAAACATGAGCAAACAAAAATCCACTCATGTATATACAGTAGTACATACAACAATTCATTGGTGCATTCATAATTGGTCGTTAAGCCCAGGTGGGAACAAAGTTCCTAACTTAATAATCCACTTGCATTCCTTGAAATTAAGTATATCATGCCGTCCTGATTTGTCCCTAGATTTACCCACAATACAATCTATAACAGTGAAATAAAAAGATGCAGTATTGTGTTTACACAAGAAGCATTAAGACAACTGGGTGATAACAGGTATTATATGGCTGTGCCATTGGATCCAACCAGTCATTTTAAGACCAAGATTGATTCTTTTTTGACTCAAGCCAAGGAAGAGGGCATTATTACTGATTCTGATAGACACCAGTTGCTGGTTTTATCCCTGAATAAACAGTATTTTTACTTACTACCTAAAATACATAAGGACGCTAGATGTCCCCCTGGTAGACCAATAGTATCAGGGTGGGGATCCATTACTGAACCCCTTTCTGAATATTTAACACATTATCTTAAACCACTACTATCTATGGTACGGGCCAGAATTCAGGGTACAACTCAGTTTTTGGATATTATATCTGACATGCAATTGGAGCCACTTTGGCTGATGTGTACCTTGGATGTAACCCCCCTCTCTATATGAATATTCCCCATTGGGCAGGTTTTCTGGCTTTGAAATTTTGGTTGGGAAGAGTTGGTTTATACCAACCAGGCTTTAATACTTTTTTAGTATGCCTGGCTGAATATGTTCTTACTAGTAATGTATTCTACTTCCAGGACCAATGTTTTTGGCAGGTCAAGGGTACAGCAATGGGTGCCTCTTTCGCACCCATTTATGCTGACCTATTTATGGCCTACATTGAGGAGGTTATAATTTATGACTCTAGTCATAATTTATATATTGATGAATTAGATATTTGGAGGCGATATCTGGATGATTGTTGGGTGGTGTGGAGGTCAGATGAAACATACTTACATGAGTTTATTGGCTATCTGAATGACAATAAATGGGGAATTGAGTTTAAACTGAATTTTCATAAATTGAAAATTGTTTTCCTTGACGTTGAGGTTAGCAGGAATCCTGATGATATGTTAGCCACATGAGTTTTCATGAAATTCCCTGAGTATAACTCACTTTTGCATGCCACTAGCTTCCACCCCTGACATATTATCCGGAATATCCCCAAATCACAATTCCTCAGGATTAAAAGGATTTATTCAAGCCAGCAAACATATGAAGATACTAGGGATGATTTGATACAACATCTTCATGAGAGAGGTTACCCTTCTGGTACAATTAGCACTGCTTGTCACTAGGCTTCCAATCAAGAAAGAACTACATTGTTACAATACAAGGACAAACAAAAACTTTTTTCCAGTCCTTTGGTTCATCTGGTGGCCACATATGGATGCAACACATGGGGGTTTATGAACATAATTAACAGACATTGGAACATTCTTATGGCCGAACAGAGATTAAACCCTTTTTTGGGTGATAGATGCTCTTTTTCATTCAGGAAAGGACGTACATTGGGTTCCCTCTTTAGCCATTACAAGAGGGTGGGACCTAGCTCTATGGTTCCCACTCAACGTACACTCACAGGTGGCCTACTAACAGGCTGCATGCCATGTGGTCATTGTACTCATTGCAACAGGGTTCAGAAAACAAGGGAATTCAGTTGTTGCAACACATCAGTAGTTTTCAACATTAATTTTTGGCCTAACTGCAGCACGGAGTGGGTTGTCTATTTGGTCACCTGTTCATGCTCCTCATTCTATGTGGGACAAACTTCTAGACCTTTTCATCTCAGGATCGGGAAGCACCTTAGTGATATCAGGAATAAACGTCCTACTAATGCTTTATACAAACGTGTGTAAACACAATACTTGCATCTTTTTATTTTACTGTTATAGATTGTATTGTGGGTAAATGTAGGGACAAATCAGGATGGCATGATATACTTAGCTTCAAGGAACCCAAATAGATTATTAAGTTAGGAGCTTTGTTCCCATCTGGGCTTAACGACCAATTATGAATGCACCAATGAATTGTTGTATGTACTACTATATATACATGGATGGATTTTTGTTTGCTCATGTTTACTCACTGAAGAAGGCTATTACAGATGAAACTGGTTTGGGGCAGGTAGTTGGGCTTATTACCCTCTACCTTGTTATGTTATTTTTTTATTTTTTTTATTTTATGTATTAAACTGTGGGTTTCTGCCTTTACTGCTGACTTTAACTACCCAAAGGACTGGAAGAACTACTCATGCCAGAACACAAATGCCCAGAAACTCCTCGATTTTGTCAATGCCAATGCCTTGGAACAGCTAGTCAATATTTCGACAGGAGGTGATAATATCTTGGACTTGGTATTAACCAACATGAGTAACCACTGCAGCATCCCTACAGTATCATCCTCCATGGTAAGATCCGACCATAAAGCTGTCACTTTTGAAGTCAACATCTTTCCCCAACCCCCCCTTTAGCTAGGGTCAGACATAAAATCTTCTCCAAAGCTGATTACAGCCTCCCGACCGATGGTATAAACAGCTTCACAGCCCCCTACCCCTCTGTAGGAGCTGGCACCAATATCCAAAACTACACCAAAGCACTATACAAGCATTTATACAGATGCATGGAATCATGAACACCAAACAGGACTAAATCATCCTCTGTAAGGAAGAGTAAACCTGTCTGGTGGACATCTGCAATAAATTAACTCTATAACAAAAGGAAAAAAATGGCTGCCCAAGACCAAGAAAGAGCAGGTGCCCAATTGGAAGCAATGTTTCCTTAGCCTGAATAAGCAAATAAGAGCACTAGTGAAATCCTCCAAAGCAAACTTTGAGACCAGATTGGCCACATCCACTAGAGACAATCATATGGCCTTCTTCACATATGTCCGCAACTCAAAGGAAATACCTAGATCTGTTTCCCACTTTTCTGAGATTTAAAAAAGTTCAGTTACAGGCTTGCTGTTCTTGAACTGTTTGTAAGTTTGTGTGAGGCCATTTTTGCTTGGGCTAAAGGAAAGTCTCTCTGTTGATCAGTGGCAGTGAAAAACATTGAGCAGCTTCCCTGCCCCCCGTGGGAGTGGTTACTGACTTGAAACTGTAGTTGTATTGGCCGTTTTGGGTCAATTCCTGGCTCTTTCCAGTCCCTGCTATCAAGCACGCTTTAGCGCGGAGTTGCCACTAGAGCAGCATTGGGCAGCGCCGGTTTAACAAGGTTAAACTTTTTCTGGCTCCATAAAGTCTGTTTTTCATTTTTTCCCTTAGAACTGCTCTACTAGTGATCTAAACAGTATATCCCTTAACTAAAAAGCGCAGCACTTGTTCCTAAAAGCTTTTTTTTTTTCCTCCAAAAAAAAAAAGCTCAGCACTTGTCTTAAAAGTATCTTCTTTTCAGGTTTAGCACTTCTGTATTATACAAAGTCCCTCACTAGCAACCCCCCCCCCCCAGGAGTACCCACTTCCTTACTAAGTCCTCTCTTATTCAGTTACACCCCTAACTTCTTAATTTCTCTAGCATGTCAAAGGGCCAGATGCTGGCATCCTCTCCTGTCCAGTTAGTGAATCTGGGAATATTGAGGCAATGTTACAATTGCCTCATGTACACAGACAACCCTCTCCTCCTCCCACATAACACAAATACTTGCGAGAGATGCAGCTATTTAGCCAAACTGGAGGCTGAGCTCTCAACTCAGGACTGGCAAGACCAGACAGGAGGAGAAGGCAACTACACACACCACAAAACCAGTCTCACATAAAGCTATCACAACAATGAATCAAACACATAAACACACAAAGACATACTCGGAGGCTCTGAGCAAAAATTTACCTAAACAGCAGAGGCCTCCAAAGCAGACACCCAAGCAACTGCCACTTCATGACACACCACAGGCAACACATAAACCACAAAATCAGTGTGCAAAGCAGTCACAGCCCTTAAGGCCAAATACAACACCAAACATACTTGTCATAGGTGACTCCATAGTCAGACACACTGACGTCCCACTCACCAGGCGGAACAAGGAGAGGGTCACAGTAAGCTGCCTATCGGGCGCTAGAATCCGCCACATAACACAAGCACTGGTCACCCACAGCAAGTACAAATATGACACAGTCATTGTCCATGCTGGTGTGAACGACCTGAGATGTACCTCCCTGGACTACATGAAAAGAGACATAGAGGAGCTCTCTGATTATGCAGCCCAGGCAGGTATGACCCTGACCCTGAGCAGTATCCTTCCTTCACCAAGAATGATGCCACAACATAGAGACAAGATGATCAGCTTTAACAATTGGCTTAATTTCTGTGTCATTCAAAGGGAATCCAGTGTCTGTCTGCTCTGGGATGACATGCTTGACAAGCCACGCTGTTTCGCAAGGGACAGCTTGCACCTGTCACCCCTGGGATTCCGGATATTGGCTAAGGCTCTGCCACCCCATAGTGCCTTTTTTAGGCAAGGCTCAAATTCTAAACCTACCACCCTAGAAAACAAAAATTGGAAGAAACTAAGGGTAATGCTGTTCAACCCAAATCGATCTGAAGAAGGAGCCATTCATATAAAACATGATATGAGAAATTATTATGCTAATCATTAAAGTAACAACAAATAGTGTCTCATTGAATGGCTATATATATAAAAACGAAAACCCAAAGTCAAAGTTAGCTAAATATAATATTAGCAAAATTTGTATGTTAAATAGTTATACAAGAATTACACATCCAGAAAATAACCTATATGCCACCTATAGGCTAGCGTCATACATGACATATCAAAATCCCAGGATCAGGTTCCAACGAAAGGTGGAGTCTATATAAATCCCCAACCAAACAATTGTTGAGTATCCTGCATTGTATATAAAAAATAACTGGGTCTGTTATAAAACCAAACTGTTTACAAAAAGATTTTCCATGAAAGAACAGTAAATAACAAAGCACATAAACTTCTACCCCTTTTAACAGCTAAACTTTTCATTCAGATAACCATACTAACGGCGATCAATAATTTGTACCAAAAAATAGAAACATGTGCGTGTGTGTAAAAGCACAATCACAAAATCAAAATGAACTAAATTCAAAATGACTAAACTGTAAATTGCACAATAGTACATGAATCCTTCATCAAAAAAATGGCTTTTATGCCATCTACAGGTTTGTTTCATACATGACATGTATAAGTCCCAGGAACGAGTTCCAACGGAAAATGGAGTCCATATAAACCACCACAAAATTTTTGTTAAGTGTTCTTTGTTAAATATAGAAGATAATAACCAAGTCCGTTGTGAAGCTGAACAAATTCCCAAAAGATTTTCCATAGAGGAACAGTAGATAGCCAAACACATAAACTTCTGCCCCCTTAAACAACAAAACTGTTCGCTCAGATAACCATACTGACGGTGATCAATAATTTATGTCCAAAAAGTCAAACCAAAATTTCTTGGAACGATGTCGAGTACCCAAAAAGCAAAGTTTGACCATTCAAACCCTTCTCTGAAGTGAACCAAAATGCCAGTCAGTAAATAAAGTCACATAGTCACCTGAAATTGCATGTAGGTCATCCCAAGTCAGGAAGCAATGAAAACGAAATAAAAGAAACCATCCATAAAAAAATTTATAGATATTCTTAAGTAATTCCACAGGGCAAATGGAAGTAATCCAACAGCCAAAATCACCAATAAATGAAAAATAATCCACTCACATGGAGAGAAACTACCAGACACCAACAGCAGCAAGGAGGAAAGAAGAACCAAGAATCTGTGTGATGCATGTACGGCAGATGAACGGCTCATATGTCAACACATCCAAAACAAAGAAAAGCCAGCAGTAAAGGTGGAAACTCACAGTTTAATACATAAAATGAAAAAATAAAAAAATCACATAATAAGGCAGAAGGTAATAAGCCCAACTACCTGGCCCAAACTGGTTTCGGCTGTAATAGCCTTCTTCAGTGAGTAAACACGAGCAAACAAAAATCCACTCGTATATACAGTAGTACATACAACAATTCATTGGTGCATTCATAATTGGTCGTTAAGCCCAGGTGGGAACAAAGTTCCTAACTTAATAATCCATTTGCATTCCTTGAAATTAAGTATATCATGCCATCCTGATTTGTCCCTAGATTTACCCACAATACAATCTATAACAGTAAAATAAAAAGATGCAGTATTGTGTTTACACAAGAAGCATTAGGACAACTGGGTGATAACAGGTATTATATGGCTGTGCCATTGGATCCAACCAGTCATTTTAAGACCAAGATTGATTCTTTTTTTATTCAAGCCAAGGAAGAGGGCATTATTACTGATTCTGTTAGACACCAGTTGCTGGTTTCATCCCTGAATAAACAGTATTTTTACTTACTACCTAAAATACATAAGGACGCTAGATGTCCCCCTGGTAGACCAATAGTATCAGGGCGGGGATCCATTACTGAACCACTTTCTGAATATTTAACACATTATCTTAAACCACTACTATCTATAGTATGGGCCAGAATTCGGGATACAATTCAGTTTTTGGATATTATATCTGAAATGCAATTGGAGCCACATTGACTGATGTGTACCTTGGATGTAACCCCTCTCTATACGAATATTCCCCATTGGGCAGGTTTGCTGGCTTTGGAATTTTGGTTGGGAAGAGCTGGTTTATACCAACCAGGCTTTAATACTTTTTTAGTATGCCTGGCTGAATATGTTCTTACTAGTAATGTATTCTACTTCCAGGACCAATGTTTTTGGCAGGTCAAGGGTACAGCAATGGGTGCCTCTTTCGCACCCATTTATGCTGACCTATTTATGGCCTACATTGAGGAGGTTATAATTTATGACTCTAGTCATAATTTATATATTGATGAATTAGATATTTGGAGGCGATATCTGGATGATTGTTGGGTGGTGTGGAGGTCAGATGAAACATACTTACATGAGTTTATTGGCTATCTGAATGACAATAAATGGGGAATTGAGTTTAAACTGAATTTTCATAAATTGAAAATTGTTTTCCTTGACGTTGAGGTTTGCAGGAATCCTGATGATATGTTAGCCACATGGGTTTTCAGGAAATTCCCTGAGTATAACTCACTTTTGCATGCCACTAGCTTCCACCCCTGACATATCATCTGGAATATCCCCAAATCACAATTCCTCAAGATTAAAATAATTTATTCAAGCCAGCAAACGTTTGAAGATACTAGGCATGATTTGATATAACGTTTTCATGAGAGAGGTTACCCTTCTGGTACAATTAGCACTGCTTGTTATTGGGCTTCCAATCAAGACAGAACTAAATTGTTACAATAGAAGGACAAACCAAGAGGTTTTTCCAATCCTTTGGTTCATCTGGTGGCCACGTATGGACACAACACACGGGGGTTTATGAACATAATTAACAGACATTGGAACATTCTTATGGCCGAGGAGAGAACCCTTTTTTGGGTGATAGATGCTCTTTTTCATTCAGGAGAGGAAGTACATTGGGTTACTTCTTTAGCCATTACAAGAGGGTGGGACCTAGCTCTATAGTTCCCACTCAATGTACACTCACAGGTGGCCTGCTGACAGGCTGCATGGCATGTGGTCATTGTACTCATTGCAATAGGGTTCAGAAAACAAGGGAATTCAGTAGTCGCAACACATCAGTAGTTTTCAACATTAATTTTTGGGCTAACTGCAGCACGGAGTGGGTTGTCTATTTGGTCACCTGTTCATGCTCCTCATTCTATGTGGGACAAACTTCTAGACCTTTTCATCTCAGGATCGGGGAGCACCTTAGTGATATCAGGAATAAATGTCCTACTAATGCCTTATACAAACGTGTGTAAACACAATACTGCATCTTTTTATTTTACTGTTATAGATTGTATTGTGGGTAAATGCAGGGACAAATCAGGATGGCATGATATATTTAGTTTCAAGGAACACAAATGGATTATTAAGTTAGGAGCTTTGTTCCCACCTGGGCTTAACGACCAATTATGAATGCAGCAATGAATTGTTGTATGTACTACTATATATACATGGATGGATTTTTGTTTGCTCATGTTTACTCACTGAAGAAGGCTATTACAGATGAAACTGGTTTGGGGCAGGTAGTTGGGCTTATTACCCTCTACCTTGTTATGTTATTTTTTTATTTTTTCATTTTATGTATTAAACTGTGGTTTTCCACCTTTACTGCTGACTTTAACTACCCAAAGGACTGGAAGAACTACTCATGCCAGAACACAAATGCCCAGAAATTCCTCGATTTTGTCAATGCCAATGCCTTGGAACAGCTAGTCAATATTTCCACAAGAGGTGATAATATCTTGGACTTGGTATTAACCAACATGAGTAACCACTGCAGCATCCCTACAGTATCATCCTCCATGGTAAGATCCGACCATAAAGCTGTCAGTTTTGAAGTCAACATCTTCCCCCAACCCCCCTTTAGCTAGGGTCAGACATAAAATCTTCTCCAAAGCTGATTACAGCCTCTTGACGGATAGTATAAACAGCTTTACAGCCCCCTGCCCCTCTGTAGGAGCTGACACCAATATCCAAAACTACACCAAAGCACTATACAAGCATTTATACAGATGTATGGAATCATGAACACCAAACAGGACTTAATCATCCTCTGTAAGGAAGAGTAAACCTGTCTGGTGGACATCTGCAATAAATGAACTCTATAACAAAAGGAAAAAAATGGCTTCCCAAGACCAAGAAAGAGCAGGTGCCCAATTGGAATTAATGTTTCCTTAGCCTGAGTAAGCAAATAAGAGCACTAGTGAAATCCTCCAAAGCAAACTTTGAGACCAGATTGGCCACATCCACTAGAGACAATCATATGGCCTTCCTCACATATGTCCACAACTCAAAGGAAATACCTAGATCTGTTCAGAACTGGTGGTCAAGGACACTACATATACAAATGCTGTAGATATAGCAAATTTGCTGGCTGACAGATTCAGCAAAAACTTTACCCCTCTGTCCCCCCATTAGTAAATCAGGACATCCCCAGTACATCCCCCCTTTCCATTATATCTAGGGAACAGGTCATCATTGCTCTCTCAAAGGCAAAAAAATACAGCCTCCATGGGACCCAATAACATCACAGGGTGCATCCCACATGAACTCAGGCAGGAACTTGCAGCACCATTAGGTGCCCTATTCAATCAAAGTCTGAGAATCAGCTTCATCCCAGATGAGTGGAGGACAGCCAGTATCATCCCTTTGCGCAAAGTTGGAGTGTCCACCAATCCAGGAAATTATAGACCCATCAGCCTAACTAGCCTGATCTGCAAGGCCATGGAATGGATTATTATGGACCTCATTATCAAGGACATTGGCAACCTTCAAACACTCGATCCTACACAGTCTGGCTTTGTCTAGGGGAGGTCATGTCTATTAGGAGGTCATGTCTGTTAAATTTGGTTGACTTCTTTGAGGCGGTAACCAAAGCCATGGATGAGGGGAAGATGGTGCACACTGCCTACCTTGAACTGGCTAAAACCTTTAACACTATTCCCTACTCGGGCATAATAGATAAACTCCTTAAGTAGGCATCAATCCATATGTTACCAGATGGGTAGCAAACTGGCTCACTGATAAAACCCACCTAGTCAAAATAGGGGAAGCCACCAACCCACCTAGTCAAAATAGGGGAAGCCACCTCAAGCAGTAGACCTGTACAAGTGGCATACCCCAGGGTATAGTCTTGGGGCCTCTGTTATTTGGGATATACTTTTCTGAGGTGCAGGCCAAAACCAGTGGGCTATGGCTGACCAGTTTTGCAGATGAATGCAAGCTGGGTGCTGCCATCAATTCCCTTAGTGATGTGGACATTGTCCAAGAGGGACTCGCTTAGACAAATGAGTGGGGCCAGAAACATAGCCTCAAGCTGAATACCAAAAAATGCATTATCATCATCATCATCATCAACCCCTTTGGGGAGAGTGACATCCCCACAAATGATCACATTAATAACAATGTCCTAAGGATGCAATCAGTCATAAGGGATTTGGACACCCAGGCTGATAGCAACCTGACTTTTGACCACCATGTTAATTCCGTTGTATGGAAAGCCTTCTAAATAGCCCACCTCATAAGTAAGAGAATCTTGTCCAGGAACAAGGAGGTCATAACATCCCCATATTCTTCCCTTATAAGGCCTATTATTGAGTACAATGCCCCTTTCAGCATGTACCTCACAAAGCACATGCAGCAGCTGGAAAGACACAGAGGTTCCTCACCAAGAGAATGACCTCAAACATCTACCATACACAGGCTAAAAGTCCTATCCCTCTACTCAGTTTCATATAGACGTCTCAGAGTTGACCTCTGTCTGAAATACAAGATTATTACGGACCCCACCTCCATGGGATTACTACATATCTGCAAATCAAGCTCCACTTGAGTAACTCACATATGCAGCCTCAATCTGGTCTGTGACATCAACAGGACTTGTTGGCGGGACAGATTTGTGTCCCAGAGACTCCCCCATCTGTGGAATAGACTCTCTGTCCACGTCAAGCAGAGTACCTCTTTATCCCTTTTTAAGTGCAACCTGGATAACTGGATGAAAACAGAAAATACACCCCTGGGATTTCACCCGTGTCGCTGCTGGACAGGGGCATCGGGGGCTGACTTGTTTAAACATGGACTAAACTCTTGGCCAGGCTTATAAGGGCCTCAGAGCCAATAGCCTAATAATCTCCTATGATCCTATAAGGTTCAAAGCACGTTTTAAAGAAATTGCATCACTTAGGCCTGGTAAAACATGTGAATTTAATAATAATTGCCCAATTACCCCTCTGAATGACATGTGAACATTGTCAATTACAAAAAAGAAAACTTTCTGAAGTTGTGACACACTTGAGAATGTTTAAACAGAGAATTGTTATTATTACAATTTTTAATGTTGACTTTAAACAAGGACACCAAGTCATAAATTCTTTGCCAGCCGACACTGATTGCTTGGTACTTAGCTCTTTAGTGCTTCAGCACTCCCTTACTCTTCAGGCTTCTTATATAACATCTGAGCAAAACACAGTGGGAGACAAACTCCTGGTTAGACCCTAGTGACTGAAAACTCAATTCAGAGGTATTCCAGGAACTGATTCAGATGTGGGGAACAGGTCTATATCAGCTTGTCGAAGTCAATTACAGAGAATGGCTGTTCATCAAACCAAAATCACTAACAACCTTTTATCAAATGTTCACATCAGCAAACATTTTTCCCAAGGAAGGAAATGACTTGGTCAACAGACCAACTGACACACACACGCAGTACATCAAACCCACCAAGGTGGGGAGCTACGCCACTCATCTTCCCCAATGTGGGGGGCTGGACCCCACCCACCCCCTACATATATATATATATATATATATATATATATATATATATATATATATATATATATTGTTGTGTATTTCAGCTTTTCCCGGTTAGGGGTCGCCACAGCAGAACTCCGTTCTGCTAATGATTGGCAGTAGATTTTTACATGCCGAGTTGCCGGCCCTGACGCACAACCTTCAATGAAGGTACACCCATTCACGCATGTCTCCACACAGAAGATGCTCTATCTGGGAATCGAACAGGACAACGTCTTACTGTGAGGCGACAATGCTACCGCAGCACCACCACCACAGTTTATATATATATATATATATATATATATATATATATATATATATATATATAAATATTAATATATTTATACACACACACACATATACATGAATGATATATATATATATATATATATATATATATATATATATATATGTGTATGTATATATATATATATATATATATATATATATATATATATATATATATATATATATATATATATATACCAACTCTGAGATCGCACTACAGTGGGGAAAAGGGCAAATTTCTCTATGTTGGCCAAGTCATTTCCTACTCCTATATGCTGAAGCTTACTTCCTGTTTTTCCTATATAGGATGTTTAGCAAGAATGACAGATATCTATCTATCTCTCTCTCTATATATATATATATATATATATATATATATATATGGGTTCTATTCAGAATTTCGAAAAACTTCGAATTTCATATGATCGAAGATCTTATGTTCGAAGTTTCAAAACTTCAAATTCCTGAACGAAGATCAGCATACAGCGTGGACTGGGAGATTTCCCTTGTCCTTGATGTAGTACGATCTCGGAGTTGGTATATTTAAGTTGCGGGGGGTGTGGGGGTGCAGGGGAGCTTGCCCCTCGCATACACATGTTTTAGTGTGTTGGGTGGTGTTTTGGAGGGTTCACAATTTTGAGTTCTAAGATCTCTAGATTCTGAATTCAATATTCTGAAACTCGAGATTTTGGGATTTCGAAATTTCGTAGTGAACCCATATATATATATATATATATATATATATATATTATGCCACACTGTTGCAATTAAAATCCTCTTGCAATATGTATAAAAGTAGCAGACCACACTAGTGATCGACACTTTTATGTGTCATCACTAAAGTGCAGATACTGGGTTTTACAATGAAAGATCAAGATTGTGGTATCCAAAGGATATTTTCTTTTCCACGTGATATAGTGATCTTGGAGATGGCATATATAAGTAAATGGTATGTGATTTTAAGTGATATTTTTCATCATGACTGCTTTCCAAGGTTGAGGGTTTGCAATGTTTTTTGATCAGACTTACGAGAGTTGATGATGGACGGCTCACACACATGTGAATGTCTGTGTGTGTGTGTGTGTGTGTGTGTGTGTGTGTGTGTGTATACATATGTATATATATATATATATATATATATATATGTATATATATATATATATATATATATATATATATATATATGTATATATATATATATATATATATGAGAGAGATATATAGAGAGATATATAGAGAAGATAATTGGCTTAAATAATTGGTTAAATAGATGGTGTAATTCCAGGAGGATCCAATATCTGTCAGCATGGGATGAGATGCTCAACAGTCCAGCCTGCTTTACTAAGAATGGCCTGCACTTCTTGTTTTGAGGCTTTTGCATACGAGCTAAAGCCCCCAGTTCCCTTTTAGGCAGAGTCCAGTTGTCAGACATTCCAGCATAACTAATGGATCAGTACCAAATTTTGATCCTGTTAAGGTGGCTCTCTTCAATGACAGAAGTCTAAATAAAGTATTTCCTGTTCCTGAGGTACTCCTACATTTGGAAAATATTTATATCTGCATAGTTACTGACTCTTGGTTTAAATGCAGGGAGGACTCCTTCTGTACCAAGGTTTTGTGCTTTTCATGCCTTCAGAACCAATGACAACTGTGGTGGAGTTTCCACATTTGTCAAAGAACATATTACCTCCAGGCGGATCCTTATGGACTGACAAACTGAACCCATTACACTCTAAATCATTCTACATGGGATTAATGATCAGCTAATAGCTTGTCATAAACCACCTTCTTTGTCAAAAGATGGCCATATAAGAATCCCGAGTGTTCCAAATGATCTCTCTCTCTATCAGCAAAAACTCCATTATTTTGGGTGACTAACTACCCTTCAGTAAATTGGGGCACCTATACCTCCAGTGTAGGATATTCCCAAAACTTCCTAAATAGTAATAAACACAAATTCCCTTGAGCAGTGGGCAAATAAACCTTCTAGAGGAGACAGCATTCTTGACTTGATTCTTACAAATACGATCGTCTTTTGTACTGCTTCTTTGATATCTCCTTCTCCACTGAAATCTGTTCATAAATTTGTGACCTTCCTTAAACTCCCATAAGCTCCTACAGCAAACCCCACTGAATTTATGGACTACAAACATGCCAACCTCAACCTACTCTGTGATGAAATATCAAAACCTAGTTGCGACTGCAATTCCTTGAACCTTAATACAGATGCATGTTTAACTAAGGAATTCTACTCCCATTTAGAAAATGCTAAGAGCTAGCAGTCTTTTCCAGAACCAAGTATCACAGAAAGTTCAAAAACAAACCACCTTGGTTGTCCATTGCCATAATAAAGTATACAACAAAATAATGAAACTTTCTAAATTATTTAGAATGTTGGAACCCCCTCTTATAAAAGATAATAGCAAAAGTATTAGAAAAAAAAAAACTGAAGATCACTCTCAGGCCCACTAACGGTGCCCATGAACTAAGTCTGGCCTCTGAATTCAAGGATAATTATAATTCTTTCTTTAGCTTTGGTTAAAAAACTAAAAAAATAATTCCCTATATTGCCTTGAACTTACTCATAATGATGTCTGCTATCCCAACCAAATAGACATTACCAATAACCTGACAAATACATTTAGTGCTATCTTTATTCCCAAGACTTCTATTCAAATCTCCAAAATATACGAATCCCTTATCCCCCCAATTATCTTTAAGGATTATTTACTAAAAGTGCTAACCAAGACCAAAAATCCTTCTTCCATGGAACCTGAAAATATACATGGTTACTTATTAAAAGCATTAAATATACCCTGGCAAACACTCTCCTTGAACTGCTTAACATAAATTTAGCTACTGGTTTTGTACCTGATGAGTAACATACTGCAGTAATGATTTCCCTCCATAAGAGTGGCCTTACAACCAACCCATGTAATTTTCGGCCTATCTGCCTTAGGGGTCCCATCCTCAAAGCCATCATATTAGAAACAATCCCCAACAGGTTGGCTTTGTGAAGGGGAGATCCTGTCTATTTAATCTCGCAAACACCTTCAAAAGGGTTATGGAGGTTGTAGATGGTTGCCATGCAGTGCATGCAGAATATCTTGACCTGGCCAAGGCCTTCAATGCCATTCACAAAGTTGGCATAATACAAAAGCTAAATGTTTTAAAACTGACCCATATGTGGTAAGATGGGTAGTAAAATTATTGAAAGAAAGAATTTACACAAAGCAAGTTGCAGGTGCCTCATCAGAAAGTATGAAATTGACCAGCAATTCACCAACGGGATCAGTGCTAGAACCTCTCCTTTTTGTATTAATTTCTTAGACCTCCAAGTAGGGAGCCAAGACCTCTCACTAAAAAAGTTTGAAGATAACTGCAAACTGGGGATTGTTGTTAAGTCACTCTGTGGCACCCAAATCCTCCAGAATGAACTCTCCCTAATAAACCCTCAGCGTACTAAAAGTGGGCTCAAGGTAAGTCCTAAAACATAAAAACATAATCATTTTTGGTAGGCAACCCCTTTCCTCAACATATTGTGCAGACAACACACCACTACAAAATCAAAATACAGTAAGGTGCCTAGGTGTTTGTTTTGATTGTTCCCTCTCTTTTGACCATCATGTGAGAATGGTTTTCAGCAAATCCTTTCATTTGGCCTAGCTAATTGCCAAAGGAATATCATAATTTTCAAAGAGGTAATCACACTGTTATACTCAGAGTAGATCAGGCCAATTATCTAGCACAACACCCCCTTTGGGATGTATCTCACTAAACAAATATCAAACAATTAGAAAGACCACAAAGATTCCTAACCAAAAACATCACAGGCCTAAAGTCCCATAGCTTTGAAGACAGGCTGGAAGCTCTGTCCCTTTATTCAGTGTCTTATAGATTTTTGAGGTGAGACCTCTGTTCACTTACTGTGCCACTAGAGACCAACTGTCATAGACCTCCTCCTTCTCAAAAAACTCAATATCTCCACCAATACTAGAATTAAGACCTAATCTTCACCAACAGATAAATGAAAGGTGAAAGAGGGACAGGTTTATAACCCAGCATCTCCCAAACCTCTCGAATACACTTTCCCTGTATGTAAATCAATGAGATTTACTACCTTCCTTTAAGCTTAGACTAGGTAACTGGATGGGTATCCACACATTTACCCTGGGATTGACTGGCATGGCCTTCTTGGAAAAAGGAGGTGTGGCCTGAGAGAGGGTACTGACAATGTGCGAATGGTCTTGGGACTTATTGGCCTTGGAATATCTATGACACTATGACTGTATAATTAGCTGTTTAAGCAATAGGAAGATATGTTGGAACAATATAAGGCGACTTAAATATCCCATGAATAAGGTGATCTTCATAAATATATTCTTAGATCCTTTGGTTTCTACTTAAACTTCAGTCTTATAATCTTACATTTAGCTGTCAGTGCTGATACAGATGTGACTTAATGTTGTCTTGGCTACATTGTTGTTGGGAAAGTTACTAGTTAAAAATTGGCATATTCAAATTGAGGATATAGTAAACCGAGTGCTTCAACAAAAGAAGTTCAAGAAAGAACTATTTTTATTATTAGCCCCAACTGGGTAGGCTAAGGACCAACAGAAGTTTTTTTTGTTTTGTTTCTATTTTAGCATTGATCAGATTAGAGCAATGTATTCTAAAGTCCTGGATCCATCCCAATGTCCAGTTTCCATATGCTCTTTCACAGTCCAAGTTTACATCTTCACTCAGTTCAGAGAACCTACCTAATTTTGTTTTCTGATTGTTTCCCCCTGATTTGTATTTACGGTCAATAGTTACTGGGGTTAAAAGAGATCTTGCTGAGATTGGGTTTATACTGTATGTTATTCCTATATAATTGCATCTTTTCTTAGGAAATGGATTTTTACAATTCATGGATGTTACTACCTGGGATTGTTTTCCTTGTATGATGCAGATATTTTATTCTGGAGATAAATTTGTTTCTTCAACAAAATTAGAAAATTGGGATAAAAAGATCTTAATGACACACTTTTTCCTTGACTCCTTTCCTCTTGTTCATTTAGCTTAAAATTAGCCATTGTGCAGGCTAGCAAACAAGTCCTTCACTGCCATTTTCTGCTACTACAGAGCCAAAGTGTCATCCAATTGGTCATAGGATTTGCCAAAATCATTAACCTTTGTAGATACATTACTAATACATTCCTCCCATTGACCTTTTGAATTTCAGCTAGGACTATTTCTACTGAAACCTATCACTAAAACTGGGTAAATGTAACTTTTTTCTGCATCAGGCGCTTCATTTACTTGATCTCTCGGTTGACTGACACTCCCAGAATTCAGCAGTCCTGAATACCATTCCTTATTTTCTTTTACCTTCTCCCCAGCTTACATGACATACATCAGAGAAAAAAACGTTCTGCCACCAATCCTGCTAAAAACTTGAAACTTGAAAACTTTTAATAAAAATAAAACAATGATACAATAAAACACACTGGCTCATAAACCGGATAAGCGCTTTTGGTGTAATACCTTTTCAAATCCTAAATGTTAGCCAGTAAAACTTACTGTTAAATACCTTCATTCTCTGGCATTTCATTCATTCAAAGATACTTAGTAGCCACAGCAACGTATACACCCTTTCAATTAGGTTACTTAGAGTGCTGAAGAGGTTTTCCTTTCAGTGCAGGTTTTAAAGGAACAAATGTATTCAGACCTGGTGGCTGTTCTGAACATAAGTTCATTATCCACTTCATTTCTTCAATTTCTGTTTGATTTACTAAATCACCACCTCTTAATGTTTCATGGAGCCTAGTTAGTGTCATAAACTTAAAAGAACGGCTACCATTTGCACTAATGTGCATATAAAGTGCATTGCTAGTAACTTTATTTCTTATGTCAGATAAGTGTTTTAGGATACGTTCTTTAAACACTTGGTTCATTTTTCCTCTTTAGTATGCCTTGCAGTGGCTGCAGGTTACCACATATGTGATGTTCTTACTCCGACAATTTGCAAATCCTTCAAATTTATAGTTCTTCTTAGTTAAGGGATGTATAAAGATATTCGAGTTGTTAATGTAAGATCACACCTTGCAACTTCCACATCTGAACGTACCAACTCTCCTACTCATTTGAAAGCTCCTATTTTCGGAGATGGCTTCAGTTTCTGTTTTATAACATAGCAATCTTTTTAGATTTTTCATGTTCTTAAAAGAAAAACTGGGTTGATCTCCAACAATTTCTTTAATTTTATTATCAGATGTTAACACTGGACAAAATTTCTTAATGATGTTACCAATAGCAAAATTGTCAGTACTATATGTTAGCTGACATCTCAAGTTAGACTTTCTCTCTTTTTGTTTGGCCTTAATTATTCCTCCTTGGTCTGAAAAATAAGGTCTTGCTGTTTGAGATTGTCGTTCCAAAGTAGTTGCTTCATTAGTTTGTATTCCTTTGATTGTATATCCCCTCTTAGTAAAGTCATTAATGAGTTTAGTTTGCTCTTCCATATAGTGTTTGTCCCTCGTAAAAAGTTTAGATACTCGAGTTAATTGGTTGGTCATTATATTATCAAGGACATGTCTAGGATGCATACTGGTATTGTGTAACAGATGATTATGCCATACATACCATTCTAGTACTGATACATCCTGTATCATCTAGCATCAACTTAACATCCAAAATTTCTATCTCCATATTAGAGGAGGTCATTTCGAATTTCAAAAATGAAGTTGTGTTGGTCAAAAAACATACAAATTGCTCCAAAGAAGTTAAGTCACCTTCCCATAGAAGAAAAATATCATCCACGAATCAATTGAAGAAAATTATATTATTTTTCCATTTGTTATTAACATCCACTTTCCATAACTCTTCCCATCTTACCAGGACCAAATTAGCATAGCTATTTGCACATGGGGTTCCCATCGCTACTCCTGATTTCTGCAGATAATAGACACTACCATATAGAAATACGTTGTTATATAAAACCAATTCTAGCAGACTGCATATTAGGTGGATATCAATAGTTGTTTCATGTTTCATACCAAAGTCTCATGGCTTCAATCCCCCATTCATTAAGTATTGAAGTAAATAAACTGTCCACATCCAAGGTTACTAATAGTAAATCCTTAGAGATGTTCATCTGTTGTATTTTCTTATAAAGTCTATTCAAGAATTCAGCCGAGTCCTTAATCACTGCAGATGCATGGGGTAGCAATTTCTTTAACTCCCCTTCTATGAAAATAAAAATGGGTTCAGTTGTCCATCCCTTTCCCGAAACAATAGGTCACATAGGAGGGTCATGTAGATTCTTATGTATCTTAGGCATTCCATAGATGTTGGGTATAGGATGATGCACTTAAAAAAAATCAGAGAGCTCTTTACTTATAGATCTATTCATCAATTTGTCATAAAGAGTATATTGGACACTTCATTAAATCCTATTTAGTTCTCCTTTATCAGTCCTCTGGTAAGTAGCTATATCTGCTAGCATCTCCTTCATTTTGATATCATAGAATGACATATCCATAACTACAATTGCCCCTTCCTTATCAGCTTGCTTAATCATAATGTCCTACATATTCTGTAGTTCAAATAATGCTTTCTTCTCATTTAGAGTTAAGTTACGGAAATGATTGTTTCCCTTCTGTTGTCTATATAAAGCCACTTCATTTTCACATAATCGTATGAAGGCATCTACAGTCGGATGACAAACAGGAACAAAAGTACTTGGTTTCTTGTATCCATATCTAGCTTGAGATCCTTCATTATTTGTATTCCCAAAAAGATATTTCAAAGTCACTTTCCTTCCAAAGTACTTTAAATCTATAGTAAATTCACTCATGGGTGAGCGCAATCCCCTTCTCTAATAACCGAGTCTGGTGTCTAGTTAATTCAGTGGTCGATATATTGAACACAAGAGAATCATTTATTCTTAAAACCTCTGTTTCTTCCTCTCTCTCTGCTGTGAGTGCGTGCTTCCCTCAAGGTAATGTTCTGCAACAAAAAAGGAAGCTGTTGGTAAAGTGGTAAATGTATCACTCCATCTTTGGGTTTAGTGTCATTCTGCATATCAGGATTCTTGTTGTTTTGAATAGATATATCTTCTTCACCTTGCTCTGATAGTACTTCAATACTCTCATAAGTTCATAGATTCATAGGTTTGTACTAGGCTATTGGCCCTAGGGCCTATACAAGCCTAGCCATAACAATTCCCTGGCTATTTCTTCCCAAGTATTTACTTCCCTGGACCCCTGTCTAGCAGGGTGACTGACGTGATCCCCACAGTGAATTTCCTATCTCCCATCCAATCATCAAGGTTCCTTTTGAAGAGGTCCAAAGAGGTGCTCTGCTTGACATGTATGGGCAGTCTATTCCAGAGTCTGTGGAGTCTCTGGGTCAGGAACATATCCCTCCAGCATGTTTTGTTCATTGTGATGACAAGGTTTAGATCCATGGAGCATGTGACTCTGAGGGACTGGGATTTCTTTAAGTGTAGCATGTCCAACAGCTCTGGGTTTGACATGGCATTGTATGTTAAGCAGAGATTGCCTCTGAGTAGACGATATGCAACAGAGTATAGGTGGAGTTTTTATAGATGGTCAGCATAGGGCATCAGCTTTAGGCCTGTGATTCTTTTATTGTGGTATTTCTGCGGCCTTTCCAATTGTTGCAGACGTCTTGAGAGGTACATACCAAATGGGGTGTTGTATTCTATAATGGGTCTAATGAGGGATGAGTACAGTGGGACAATGACCTCCTTTTTTCTGGATGAAAAGCCCTTAGTGATGAGGTGTGCCACACAGAAGGATTTCCTGACTTTTGTGGTGATGTGGTTATCGAAGATGAGACCACTGTCCACCTGTGTCCCTAAGTCTCTTATCACACTTTCGGTGTGTAGTGTACTGCCACCTATGTGGTAAATCACAAGTACATGTTTATTCCCAAAGGGGATAACTATACATTTCTTGGCATTGAGCTTGAGCCCATGGCTCTGGCACCAAGCATCTGTTCCTTTTGTGGAATATCCACATCATTTGAGGATTCAGTAATGGCTCCCAGTTTGTAATCATCTATGAACTTTGTTAGCCAGAGTACCTTAGTGTTGGCCTGTACTTCAGAGAAGTAGATGCCAAACAAGAGCGGTCCCAGGACTGAACCTTAAGGTACTCCACTTGTCACTTGTCTGGAGCTGGATTTGGAGTCAGCTACTTTTACAGTGTGGGTTCTGTCAGTAAGCCAGTTCGCAACCCATTGAGTGAAGTAGGGATTAATGCCCAGCTTAATAAGTTTATCTATGATTCCAGAATGAGGGATGGTGTTGAAGGCCTTGGTGAGGTCCAGATAGGGTGTGTGGACCACCTTTCCCTTGTCCACGGCTCTGGAGACTGATTTGAATAAATCAATCAGGTTCATTAGACAAGATTAGCCCTTCACGAACCCAAACTGTGTGGGGTCCAATGTTTGAAGGTTGCCAGTGTCTTTGTTTATAGGTTTCATGATAATACGTTCCATGGCCTTGCAGATCAGGCTCATTAGACTGATGGGGCAGTAGTTCCTGGGATCCAAGGTGGATCCCTCCTTGTGGAGTGGGATAACTATAGCTGTGCGCCACTCAGTGGGCACGAAGCCTGAGGTGAGGCTATGATTAAACATGACACTTAGGTGAGGTGCCTGTTCATTTTGTAGATCATGTAGTACACAGCCTGGGATGTCACCTGGTCCCATGGATGCTGTATTCTCAGCTTTGGAGAATGTGTTTTTTTACCTATGTGGCCATTATTACTGAAATTTGGCAACCTTTTGGTATTGAAATGGGCCCTTTAAGGGGTGAGAGGAGGGGGTGAAGTTTGCACTGAATGGATCTGTCAGGATATTGTCAATATCCTTGGGATCAGTACATTTAATGCCATTCTGTTGTAGCTCAGAGCAGATCTGAGCATTGCCATTTAGATTCTTGGCATAGCTATAGAATGCCTTGTGGTTGTCTTTGGAATCTTTGGCAATTTTATTTTCGTAACTAGCTTTGGAGGATTTTATGAGTTTCTTCCTTTTGTTGTGAAGTTTGTTTATGGCATGGGGCCACCAGATTAGCTTCCTTTTTTTGGAGGAGAGTGCCTTGGTTCTATTGGGGATAGCATGATTCATGCACAAGTGGATGTGCTCGTACAGTGCCTTTGTGTAGGATTCAGCAGTCGAAATTTCAGTTCCCGTCTGCTTGGGTGTCATGAAGTTTGTCACTTCTGACTTGAGCAGCATGAAGTTGGCTTTGGAGAAGTTTTTTATGGAGGTTTCCTTACTGGGGGGGTGGGATGTGGATGTCAAAGGTGATTAGCTTATGGTCAGACCTGACCAACGAGGGGGTGACCATAGGTGTGGAGCATCGATTTCCCATGTTGGTAATGACCAGGTCTAGGATATTGGAGCCCCTGGTGGGACTAAGTATTAGTTGATCCAGGGCATTGGAATTTATGGATTCCAAGAACCGTTGGGCAAAGGTGTTGGTACATGAGTAGTTTTCCCAGTTAATGGCAGGGTAGTTGAAATCACCTAGTATTAGGGTATTTAGTTGTATCTTAATATTTTCCAGTATGTTTAGAAAGGTATAGTGAGAATCTTCAGGCATGGTGAGGGATCTGTAGCAAGCTACAATTTGGATTGCAGTCTTACCTAGTGTTAGTTGCACCTGGAGAATTTAAGACGCATTATGTTGGGCAACTAGCCTGGTGTTGTGAATATCCTTGGTGAATATGAACACTCCTCTACCTTTAGTGTTTTGGTCCTGGTTTGGTGGCTGAAAAGTGTGGTAGGAGTTGTAGCCTGGGATTGCAGGGGTGCTCTCTGGAGCCTTGAACCAGATATCAGTTACTGCACAGATATCAATGTTCTCCATTTTTAGGAGTGCCACGAGAGAGTGCATTTTGAGGTTTAGACTTCTAGCACTGAGTAGCACTACCTTCAGATTTTGCATGCTTGTACCTGTTATGGTGTTGTTTTTTTCCTTTGAACTTTGCCTAAAAAAGGTACTATAGGGGTGGCAAGAACCTTTGCCAGTAACCTGAATCCCAGGGGCGACAGGTGCAGACCATCTCTGGCAATATCAGTTCAGTATCAATTACTGAGCTAACATTGTCCTCCAGAGTCACAGCTTCATGAGTTTTCAAAACTTCTCTATTATTCTGTCTTAAGCTGCCTTTGGTGACGCTACCTACTTTTTCTTTTTTGCTTGCATATTTGTTTGGGAGCATCACACATTCACTGCACTATGGAATCTACATCTTTACAGCAACCAACATTGGAAATGGCAAGTAGAAGGATTTATGCTAATAATTTAATGGGTCTGTCTAACCCACTTCTTGATTTCAACTTTGAGAATGGTACTTTAGAATTACCCACAAACAGGGGAGAAACTTTGCTATTTGAGAACATTTATAAGGATGTAGTGAATGCAGCTTTTAAATTAAAGCATTTACAGTAGCAACACTTTCATATGGAGCCGTGCCTTTATCATCACATAGGCTTAAGAGTAAAATGTATGCCAACTTATAGTAATATGTATCCTGAACTACTTGCCAAATGGCAAAGGATAAATATAGAAACCATTTTCAGCTATATGAAACTTTTGATAGAATGTTTTAAGCCTCAGGAAGCTGAAGCAGCAACCCTAATAGAACAAAAACAAAATGAACTAGAACAAGTGACATTATCTGATAATAATTTGATGAAGCTAGGAATGCTGCAAGATAGACTTGATGCTTATGACGGTAAATTAAAATGAGTGAAAAGTAGCAAATTAACCAGGGATTTTAATGATTTTAAGAACGGCCATTTGTTTGAATGGCCGAAAGACAAGAAGATGGCCATGCAGACCAGAACAAATGTAAACACTGGATTTACAACAAACTATGAGAAGGAAGAGTTTCCTACTAAGAAACCAGTGAAAACTGCAATAGGTTCATAAGTTCATAGGTAGGTACTAGGCTATCGGCCCTAGGGCCTATACAAGCCCAGACAAAAAGGTACCCTGGCTTTTGCCACCCAAGAAAATTATTTTTTTGTGCCACTGTCGAGCAAAGCCACAGAAGTGATCCCGGGGTGAATTTCATATTTCCCATCCAATCATCAAGATTTTTTTTGAATAGTGCTAATGAGGAGCTTTGTTTGATATAGAAGGGTATTTTATTCCAGAGTATGGGAAGTCTCTGGGACAGGAATCTATCCCTCCAGCATGTTCTGTTTATTGTGGTGACAAGGTTTAGGTCCCTAGAGCATGTAGCTCGGAGGGATTTGGATTTCTTTAGGTGTAGCATGTCCAATAGCTCTGGGTTTGACATAGCTTTGTATGTTAGGCAGCGATCATATCTGAGTAGGCGATATGCAACGGTGTAAAGCTGGAGTTTTTTGAGATGGTCATCGTAGGGCATCTGTTTGAGGCTGGTAATCCTCTTTGTGAGGTATTTTTGTGGCCTTTCCAGTTGTTGTAGATGTCTTGTGAGGTGCATACCAAAAGGGGCATTGAACTCTATAATGGGTCTAATGAGTGATGAGTAGAGGGAAACAATGACCTCTTTTTTTCTGGATGAGAAACCTTTTGTGATGAGGTGTGCCATGTAGAAGGATTTCCTGACTACTGTGGCGATGTGATTATCAAAGGAAAGACTACTGTCCACCTGTGTCCCAAGGTCTCTTTTCACACTTTCAGTGTTAAGTATACTACCACCTATGTTGTAGTTCATGTGTACAGAGTTTTTACCAAAGGGGATGACAATGCACTTTTTGGCATTGAGATTGAGGCCATGGCTTTGACACCAGGCATCTGTCTCAGTGAAGCCCTTTTGTAGGATGTCCACATCATTAGGAGTTTCGATTATGGCTCCTAGTTTGCAGTCATCTGTGAACTTCATTAGCCAAAGACCTTCTGTGTTAGCCTGTACTTCAGAGAAGTAGATACCAAACAGGAGAGGACCCAGGACTGAACCCTGTGGTACTCCACTTGTCACTGGTCTGAAGTCAGATTTGGAGTCTGCTACTTTCACAGTGTGGGTTCTGTCAGTGAGCCAGTTGGCAACCCATCTTTTGACATAGGGATTTATACCTAGTTTAGTGAGTTTATCTGTAATTCCAGAGTAGGGGATGGTGTTGAAAGCCTTGGCAAGATCTAGATAGGCTGTGTGAACCACCTTACCCTCGTCTACGTTTTTGGTGACTGCTTCAAAGAAGTCTATCAGATTTAGGAGACATGATCCGCCTTTTACAAACCCAAAATGGGTGGGGTCCAGAGTTTGGAGATTACCAATGTCTTTGTTTATAAGTTCCATGATGATACGTTCCATGGCCTTGCAGACCAGGCTCGTCGGGCTAATGGGGCAGTAGTTCCAAGGGGTCGTGGTGGCTCCCCCCTTGTGGATTGGGACAACAATCACTGTGCGTCATTCAGCGGGCACAAAGCCTGAGGTGAGCACAAAGCCTGAGGTGAGGCTATGATTGAACATGGTACTTAGGTGGGGTGCCAGTTCGTTCTGTAGTTCATGTTGAATGCAGCCTGGGATGTTGTCTGGTCCCATGGATGCTGTGTTCTTGGCTTTGAGAGTGTGGTTTTTACCTGTGCAGCCGTGATTACAGGAACTTTGCATTCTTCCGGTATAGAGATGGGCCCTTTAGGGGGTGAGAGGGGGTTAAAGTTAGCACTGAACATATCTGCCAGGATGTTGGCAATATCAGTTGGGTCTGTATATTTAGTGCCATTGTGGTGTAACTGGGAGCTAGATCTGAGTGTTGCCATTGAGATTCTTGACATAGCTATAGAATGCTTTGTGGTTGTCTTTAGAATCAATGGCAATTTTGTTTTCATAACTAGCTCTGGAGGATTTTATCAGGGATCGCATCTTCTTTACTGAGGCTGACCAGGGAGCTCCTCCACTCATGGAATTTTACTCTCTTTTGCAACAGTTTCTTCCTTCTGTTGTACAGTTTGTTTATGGCAGGGGACTACCAGATTAGCTTCCTTTTTTTGGAGGAGAGCATCTTGGTTCTGTTTGGGATAACACAATTCATGCACTCGTGTAAGTGCTTATAAAGTGAAATTGTGTAGGATTCAGTAGTCGTAACTGTATTGTCCATCTGCATGGGTGTCATGAAGTTCACCACTTCTGTCTTAAGACGCATGAAGTTGGATTTGGAGAATTTTTTTACCGTGGTTTCCTTAATGGGGGTGGGGGCAGGATGTGGATATCTAGGGTGATTAGCTTATGGTCGGATCGGACCAATGAGGTGTTGACTTCAGGTGTGAAACGCCGGTCACTCATGTTGGTAATGACTAGATCTAGGATATTGTTGCCCCTGGTGGGGGTGTGGATAAGTTGATCCAGGGCATTGGAGTTTATGAATTCCAGAAAGTGTTGAGTGAAGGAGTTGGTACATGAGTAGTTTTCCCAGTTAATGGTGGGGTAGTTGAAATCACCCATTATTAGGGTGTTTGGTTGAACCCTAATATTTTCCAGTACATCAAGAAAAGAGGAGTGCAAATCCTGGGTCATGGTGGGGGATCTGTAGCAAGCTACAATTTGGATTACAGTTTTGCCCAGAGTTAGTTGCACTTGGGTAACCTCAAATGCATTATGCTGAGCAAATAGCCTGGAGGTGTGGATATCCTTAATGAATATGGACACACTTCTGCCTTTGGTGTTCCGGTCCAGGTTACAGGGCTGAAAAGTCACTTTGTCACTGCACAGATATCGATGTTTTCCGTTTTAAGGAGTGCCTCGAGTGAGTGCATTTTGAGATTTATACTTCTAGCATTGAGTAGCATCACCCTCAGTTTTTGCTTGCCTGTTCCTGTTATGGTGGTGAATTTATCATTTGAACCTTGCCTAAAAAAGGCACTATAGGGGCGGCAAGAACTTTAGCCAGTATCCGGAATCCCAGGGGTGACAGGTGCAGGCCATCTCTGTCAAAGCATCGTGGTCTGTTGACCATGTCATTCCAGGCAGACAGATACTGGATCCCTTTAGAATGACACCAGAAGCTTAGCCAATTGTTGAAGTCAATTGTTTTGTCCTTGTACTGCAGTATAATTCTGAGTGATGGCAGAATGCTACTCAGGGCTAGATTCATACCTGCATGGGCTACAAGATCGGAGAGCTCTTCCATGTCTCTTTTCATGTAGTCCAGGGAGGTACATGTCAGGTCATTCACACCAACATGGACAATGACAGAGTCATATTTTTACTTGTTGTGGAGTGATCTGAGTATGTGGGTTATGTGGCGGATTCTGGCACCCAACAAAAAGCTGACAGTAACCTTCTCCTTGTTTAGCCTGGTGAGTGGGACATCAGTGTGCCTGACTATAGAGTCACCTATGACTAGTGTGTTGGGTACGCTGTTTTGCTTTATTGATTGTGGTTGAGTGGCACACTGAGTCTGCGGGCTATGTGTCATTTGGGTTGTGTTGGGGGGTGGAGGTTGCTTGCATTTCTGCTTTGGAGGTCTCTGTTGCTTGAGCAGATTATTATTGAGAGCCTCCGTGAATGTTTTTGTGTTTCTATGTGTGGATTTTGGTGGTAGAAGCAGAAATGCATACTAATCCAAGACAGAATAACAGAGAAGTTTTGAAAACTCATGAAGCTGTGACTCACACTCTGGAGGACAATGTTAGCTTGGTAATTGATACTGAGAGTATTGAAATATTATCAGAGCAAGGTGAAGCAGATATATCTATTCAAAACAACAACAAGAATCTGGATATGCAGAATGCCACTAAACCCAAAGATGGAGTGATACATGTGCTACTTTACCAACAACTTCCTTTTTGTTGCAGAACAATACCTCGAGGAAAGCATGCCCTCACAGCAGAGAGAGGAAGAAATGGAGGTTTCTAGAATAAATGATTCCCTTGTGTTTAAAATATCGAGCACTGGATTAACTAGAGACCAGACTCTCAGGGAATGAGTTTTATACCTTCCTTGTGCTCACCCTTGAGTGAATTTACTGAAGATTTAAAGTACTTTGGAAGAAATGTGACATTGAAATATCTTTTTGGGAATACAAATAATGAAGGATCTCAAGCTAGATATAGATACAGGAAACCAAGTACTTTCGTTCCTGTTTGTCATCCGACTGTAGATGCCTTCGTACGATTATGTGAAAATGAAGTGGCTGAATATAGACAACAGAAGGGAAACAGACATTTCCATAACCTAACTCTAAATTAGAAGAAAGCATTATTTGAACCACAGAATATGCAGGACATTATGATTTGGCAAGCTAATAAGGAAGGGGCAACTGTAGTTATGGATATGTCATTCTATGATATCAAATGAAGGAGATGCTAGCAGATATAGCTACTTACCAGAGGACTGATAAAAGAGAACTGAATAGGATTGTACGAACTGTCCAAGATACTCTTTATGACAAATTGATGAATAGATCTACAAGTAAAGAGCTCTCTGATTTTTTTGAAGTACATCATCCTACTATACCTAACATCTATGGAATGCCTAAGATACATAAGAATCTAGATGACCCTCCTATGTGACCTATTGTTTCGGGAAAGGGATGGACAACTGAACCCATTTCTATTCTCATAGAACGGGAGTTAAAGAAATTGCTACCCCATGCATCTGCAGTGGTTAAGGACTTGGCTGAATTCTTGAATAGACTCTGTAAGAAAATACAACAGATGAACATCTCTAAGGATTTACTATTAGTAACCTTGGATGTGAACAGTTTTACTTCCATATTTAATGAATGGGGGATTGAAGCAATCAGAGACTTTGGTGTGAAACATGAAACAACTATTGATATCCACCTAATATGCAGTCTCCTAGAATTGGTTTTATATAACAACGTATTTCTATATGGTAGTGTCTATTATCTGCAGAAATTGGGAGTAGCGATGGGAACCCCATGTGCAAATAGCTTTGCTAATTTGGTCCTGGCAAGATGGGAAGAGTTATGGAAAGTGGATGTTAATATCAAATGGAACAATAATATAATTTTCTACAATCGATTTGTGGATGATATTTTTCTTCTATGGCAAGGTGAATTAACTTCTTTGGAGCAATTTGTATGTTTTTTGACCAACATAACTTCATTTTTGAAATTCAAAATGACCTCCTCTAATATGGAGATAGAATTTTTGGATGTTAAGGTGAAGCTAGATGATACAGGATGTATCAATACTAGAATGTATAGAAAACCTGTATAGCATAATCATCTGTTACACAATACCAGTATGCAGCCTAAACATGTCATTGATAATATAGTGACCAACCAATTAACTCGAGTATCTAAACTTTGTACGAGGGACAAAGACTATATGGAAGAGCAAACTAAACTCATTAATGACTTTACCAAGAGGGGATATACAATCAAAGGAATACAAACTAATGAAGCAACTACTTTGGAACGATGATCTCAGACAGCAAGACCTTATTTTTCAGACCAAGGAGGAATAATTAAGGCCAAACAAAAAAGAGAGAAAGTCTAACTTGGGATGTCAGCTAACATATAGTACTGACAATTGTGCTGTTTGTAACATCATTAAGAAATTTTGGCCAGTGTTAACATCTGATAATAAAAAAATAGAGAAATTGTCGGAGATCAACCCAGTTTTTCTTTTAAGAACAGGAAAAATCTAAAAAGACTGCTATGTTATAAAACAGAAACTGAAGCCATCTCCGAAAATAGGAGCTTTCAAATGAGTAGGAGACTTGGTACGTTCAGATGTGGAAGTTGCAAAGCATGTTCTTACATTAACAACTCAAATATTTTTATACATCCCTTAACTAAGATGAACTATAAATTTTCAAGGAATGCAAATTGTTGGAGTAAGAACATCATATATGTGGCAACCTGCAGTCACTGCAAGGCATACTACATAGGAAAAATGAACCAGATGTTTAAAGAACGTATCCTAAAACACTTATCCGACATAAGAAATAAAGTTACTAGCAATGCACTTTATATGCACATTAGTGTAAATGGTAGCCATTCTTTTAAGTTTATGACATTAACTAGGCTCCATGAAACATTAAGAGGTGGTGATTTAGTAAATCAGACAGAAATTGAAGACATGAAGTGGATAATGAACTTGTGTTCAGATCAGCTACCAGGTCTGAATGCATTTGTTCCTTTAAAACCTGCACTGAAAGGAAAACCACTTCAGCACTCAAAATAACCTAATTGAAAGGGTGTATACGTTGCTATGGCTACTAAGTATCTTTGAATGAGTGAAATGCCAGAGAATTAAGGTATTTAACAAGAAGTTTTACTGGCTAACATTTAGGATTTAAAAAAGGTATTTACACTGAAAGCGCTTATCCATTTATGAGCCAGTGTGTTTTTTTACCATTGTTTTATTTTTATTAAAAGTTTTCAAGTTTCACGTTTTTAGCAGGATTGGCGGCAGAACTATTTTTTTTTCTCGGAATTTTATACTTTGATGTGCTCTGCCTTTGGTGACGCTACCTACTTTTTCTTTTTTGCTTACATGACATATATATATCATGGGTTACCTCTTAAACATTGTTTTATTATCTTCTGCATGCAAAAACTTTTGACTTATGGTCAGTTTACAGCAACTGTTTACAGGAGTAGTGAGAAAAGATATATTTCACACAGAAGCACTGCAGAGTCTGAGACTTAACAAAAATATACTTTGGTATGACATAATTAACCTGGACAATACTGTGTTGAAATACCCCTGTTTAAAATGTAGTTTTACTAATGTGCTGTAGTAATGTTACCATTGTTGGTTTTTCATTTACTCATGTCTGACTATGTCTGACCTTAAACAATTTAGCAAACTAGGCCTGTCTCTCAACAGCTGTAATTTAACTTCTTGCAGATTCATATTCATTATTTCATTAATTTATTCATTAATGTCTTAGCCTCTACTGCTTCTTCCTTTGCTTTTGCACTTTTCCAGCATCTTCTCTAGTGAAGCCTGTCTTTGCATTATGTGGCCAGTGTATCTGAGGTTTAGTTTTGCTTTCAGAACTTTAAAGGAACAGTCTGAAAGTATGAAGGAGTGATTTTGTATTCTTGCAGTCCATAGAATGTTTAAAAGTACTCTCTAGTGTCAAAGTTCAAAAGCAACAAATTTCCAGTACAGCTTTACTTATAGTGAAATTCTCACAGCCATAATGGGAAATGATTTACAGAGATCTTTTTGCCCAGGGGGAAAAAAAAAATATATATATATATATATATATATATATATATATATATATCACAGCATCCACTTTTTTTTTCCATTTGTATGCAAACAACTGATAGGGAAGAATGACAAGAACTGTGTTTCTTTTTATATCTTTATGTTGAGCATCAAGTCAGTTTTGTGCTTTCTACTTTCATCTTCATCAACAGGTTCTTCAACTCTTCCTCACTTTCAGGCAACAGAGCAGAATCATCTGCATATCTGAGATGGCTAAATTTCTCCCAACAATTTTTATTCAAGCATCTAATACCTCAGTATTTTTGACAAAATATTCGGCATATAAATTAATTGAGTAGAATGACAATACACAGTGCAGTTACACTCCTTTCCTGTTGTTAAATCCAGTCAGTTATTCCATATTAGGTTCTGTTGTTTCTTGTTTAGTGCAGTTTCCTCAGGAGGCATATAAAGTGACCTGGTAACCCCATTTCTGTAAGATCCGGTCCTCAGAATCAAAGGCTTTACAGTAAGCGATGACTGAGAACTAAGTATTTTTTTCTGAAACTTCTTCCTTGTTTCCTCTTTTATACAGTGAATGCTGGCAATTTGATAAATGTGCTTTTACCTCTTCTAGAATTAGTTGTACATCTGGCATTTCTCAATCAATACTTTGTTGGAGTCTAGCTTGCTGGATCTTGAGCACAACAACACTAGCGTGTGAAACAAGTACAGTTCTTAAATAATGTAAGTACTCCTTGACATGGTCCTTTCTTTTTAGAACTGCAATACAAACTAACATTTTCCACTCCAATTAATTTTCCACATTTTCTAACAAATTCCAAGCAGCACTGTTGCCATAGTCGGCCTTAGGCATAGGCCAACGAGGTGGCCGCCTAGGGCACTGCTCTAGCAGGGGCACTTTCCCAATATTTATTTGGTGTAGGCAGACCAGGATAGGGGCACCAGGTGGTGTGGTGGGGGGCACCGTGGAGCCCTTTTGCCTAGTGCACCAGTTGACCTAAGGCCGCTCCTGACTGTTGCAGCAACATTTTACAAAATCTTAAACAATTTATTTGGAATTTTATCATTTCCTGCTGCCTTGTCATTACCAGTACTTGTTAGGGCCATTTACCTCCAGGATGTTTACCTCTAAACAGAATTTATGATCACATGTATCAATGATTATAGGAGCCATCTTTTATGGTTCTTCTGCTTATTGCTACGATCTCTTCCTAGTATCTTTTGCTTCTGCCAGGTCCCTCCTATCATTGTCTTTTATCATGCCCGTTTGTACCTGAATGTTTCCTTAGCATTGTCAGTCTTTAAGAGGTATATTGAGGCATATTTTCTTTCCCTTCTATAGTCTTCTTTAATTTCACTGCTCTGCTCATTTTAAATGTTTTCTTATGTTTTCTACTTGCTATTATTTGAAAGTCTGCTCCCAGATTGACATAATTCACTGCCAACATTGCCTTTTACTCTCCTTCTTTTCTTGGCTACTTCTAAAGCCTCTAGAGACAGCATTTTCCATCTTTATCTTCTTTCTGTGTGGAATATTTTTGTTGCACCTCCTGGACAATGTCATGTTCCTTGGTCTTCTCTTTAAATATATTAGAAAACTGCCCAACTTTGACTGATATTTTACAGCTATATGGTAAATATCTAAATGCCTCACTGTTATATTGTGTACATTGTAATGTCTTCTATATATATATATATATATATATATATATATATATATATATATATATATATATATATATATATAAATCTGTATGTAGTGACTATACAGGTGAAAGAAGGATTCTATTCAGGACTTTAGTGTCTTACCTGTATTTGTAACATGCTTGGAAAGCTCTGACTTGTCCCTCTGCATATCTCTCAGGGTCTGATGTTATTCACTATCACACCTAACACTAGCATGTCACGTTCATATTTGTCAGGAGTTAAGGTCTTTAGGGTCCTTGAAACATCAGAGATCCTGGTACTTGAAAGACAACTCACTGTAACTCTCAACTTGTCCAGTGTTACGAGTTACAAGTCAGTGTACTTGACAGTAGAATTACCTAGCACTAAATCGTTTTATTGCTGTTGTGGTTTGAAGTGATGACTTGGAGAAATTTTACTTGGGGTGCCTCTTTATGAGAGGTATTCATGTGGTGGATGTGGCCTGATTTGGGGTTGGACATAACCTTGTTTTCCAGGAAACTTAAAGAGGCAATGTTTTTATGGTTCCAACATTAGATATTTTGGTGTAATTAGAGAAAGATAACAATGGTGGTATATGAAGCTCACAGGGAAAGTTTTTAGGTGACAGAGAAATGTCCAGATTAATTAGGTATACAAACCTCTCACAGATGGAATTATTAGTGCTGAATATAAGTTTATTGTATGTGACACAAGGTGGTCTGTAGGCTGTTTAAGGACACCCAGTGCTAAAAGGCTGACAACAGAGATGAAACTAGGAGGCTGACCTTCCATTTTGTCCAGCGTTCTCCTAGTTACCGCTCCTTTTTTCCATCACCCCTTCTGCATTTGCTATCTACTGAGAAAAAATATCTACATTCTGACTGAGGTATGGAAATACCTATGCAAATACTTCCAATCCGTTTCTGCATACTTGGGAGTCATACAGATGCCCCCCACTGTTCCTTTGTAAACTTATTTTTCAGTCTCTCTTCCCAGTTTTTCAAATGTCTTCTAATTATTTTTTTTATAGCTATGTGATAATACCTTAGTTGGTCTTTCACAGCACCCCATTATCCCTTTCTCTTGGCCTATACTCTGATATCAATCTCTGGTAGGGAAGACAGTCACTAACATGCAGTCCATCTGCTTGGTCATCCTACTCTATTATTTTCCCTCTCTTACTCTCTAGTTATTTGCTCCCCAAAGCTTTAATTCCTTTGCCACTTTTCTCTTGTAAATTCCAGACATCTCTTACTTATTTTCAATACTCCTACTTCCAGTCATCCCTACTGGCAAATTTTTATTTCTCCATTTCTGTGCTGGCTTAGTTCCTGTAATGCTTTGTGTTACTTTATGAGTATAATATTCTGTATGGTTGTTATTATTCTCCTTATGGAACTTCATGCATAATCCTGCTCTCTCCTTATAACTTGAACTAGCCCCCATTTCATCATCATCCCTTTCTCATTTTGATTTATAACCTACTGTTTGTGTTGTATATATGCGCCTTAACTGTGTAGCTTTAAAGTGTCCATTCAAATCAGATAAGCCTAAACCACATTGTGGGGAGAATCAAATTATCCCACTTAACTCCTGCCCTCTTCCTTTCCCAAATACACTCCTTCAACTATTTATTAATTATTGGCCACAACTTCTCCTCGGGTTGATAAAAATATGCTTGCATAAATAAAACTAAATGGACCAGAAATATTTTCTCTGCTTGTATCTCACTATCCATATTCAAAAGCTTCCAGTTTTTCAGTGTTTGTATTATCTTTTGTTTAGTCTCTTCTGACATGTTCTTAGCTGCCATGACAGAATCCTTATTAAGCCATACACCTAAATACTTATTGTACCCCCTTAAATATGAATATTGCTAATCCAGTTCATATATAGGTACATAGTTTATCCTATAGCCATTGTTTTATCTTCATTAATGTTATATCCTAAAAGAGGTTAGAGTGTTTCAAAATGTTCCACAATATTGACATCTCCTTTCTGGATTTATCAAGTACAAAATAATATTATCTCAAATAAAGTTAACTTTTCTTGATTTCCATACCAGTTATATCCCTGAGTTTGTGAGTGCCTTATTTTCTTTGTCAATGGATCTAAATGTAAAGCAAATATCAAGGGAACTGTCTGGTTCCTTGGTTCAAACACAGCTAGTCATAGGGGTGCCCCCCACCTTAATTCTTGTGTTCGATCCATCATGTATCCTTCTCATTAACCCTATTATTCTATGCAGGAATGCAAGTGCTTCCATTGTCCTACTCATAAATTCCCAGCTGACTCTATTGAATGTTTTCTCAGCATCAAGACCCATCAATAATGGTGGTATTTGCTCACATTCTATTTCCTTCTGGTCATCATGTTTCTTTTAATGCTGTGAAATGTTGTCCTCTCTTCTATAATCCACATAGATCCACGTCTATTAACCTGTGCACTTCCCTTAACCTGTATGGACATATGCAAAGTGGTTCAAAGCGATGAGATGGAGAGATTTTACTTGGGTGCCTCTTTATGAGAGGTATTCATGTGGTGGATGAGTGGCCTGATTTATGCTCAGACTTAATCTCGTTTTCTAGGAAACTTTAAGAGTGAATGTTTAATGGCCTCAGCATTATATATGTTGGTGTAATTAGAGAAGGATAGAGATGGTGGTATATGAAGCTTACAGGGAAAGCTTTTAGGTGACAGAGAAACCTCCAGCTTAATTAGGTAAGCAAACCTTTCACAGATGGAATTATTAGTGTTGAAAATAAGTTCATTATATGTGACACAAGGTGATCTGTATGCTAAGGAGACCCATTCCTAAAAGGTTGACAGCAGGGATGAAACTAGCAGACTGACGTTCCATTTTGTCCAGTGCTTAGATGTTTAGATGAGTAAATGAAAAAAGGTTACCTCAACCTTTAGCAGTCAAAAGGAGATGAACTTCCCACTGTGATCCTTCAGTGTTTACTAGTATGAGCAGACAAGATAAGATGTTGGGAGCTACCAAAGACAAATTTATAGTAACGTCAGACAACTTAAAAGCCATTGAGGTTTTTTTTAGAAGAGCAACATGTTTGGCATAGTGAGCACTCTGTTTTCTAGCTCTGCGGAATACAATAGGACCGCAAAAGTAATTTAAATAGCTTAAGGGAAAAGACTTTGGTAATCATACTTTAGTACTTACTAACAGCAGTATCCAATAAAAGAGGAGAGGGCTGGAGTTTTGTGGTTAAATTATCAGAAGGGGTAGACAGCAATGGACAACAAGAGTAACATTGAGTATAAGAACACAAGAAAAGGGAGGGATGGTGGGAAAATTCTTAGCCACTTAGCTCTCCTGCTGAATGGCCTAGAACTGTCTTAAACCAGTCACAACTCCTGAACTAGTGTAGTTTCACTCCCCTCATAAGAAATAAACTGGGGTATAATACTAACAGACAGCAAAATGCTGTGCAGTGATTTACTAGAATTATTAATATAGGCTTAAACAGTTTAACTAAAACAGATACAGATTGTTAAAATGAACATAAAGAAGAAATGAAAAATCTTCATTTACCTCTATTTGCTATATGGCTTAGAACAATCTCAGACTTGAAGTTTACAAGATCACTTGGTTGGATGGGAAAATTTGTTGTCACTTAGCTCTGTTGCTAAATTGCCTATAATTGCCATAAAGTAATCACAGCTCTAGAACTTGCCCAAGATAATAATAATAATGATAATAATAATAATTTACTTTAAAAAATACTGCATCTCTTCTTTTAATGCTGGAAAATATTTATTTATTTACATTTGTTTACTGGGAAGGCCAACCTGATATTGATCTCCTTTTCAGAGATGGCCAGGTGAGAAAAACTCCAGAGTTATTATAATATGTGAAACTGTCATAAAGTTAGAAAAAACATAAAAATAATACAAGAAACAGAACCATAAAACAAGTAAGTAAATTGGTTGCAGTCACTGATGATGATTTGTACGCTTCACTTGTATAAATCTATTCAACAAAAAACAGAAAAATACAGAAGGGGGAACAGCAGGTTATAAATGTAAAACCAGTTTCAAAAGAATGCTGGCTATATTGTAAGAATGGGTGTTAGAAACTGAATTTAAAGTGAGTATTGTTAACTCCAGTAGAGCTAGAGTGAGTATAAGAATAGTTGATATTGGACAGAATTATCTGCAACATATTTTTATTATGTACAGTTTATTTACACAGAAGACTCTCTTGATTATTACAGTGGGCCTATTTTATTTTGAATTTGTTATCCATGGTAGAGCACTGATCCCATTGAACCTATTTTAGTCTCAGCCTGGGGTACCTATGGCAAGGATATGCGAAGAGGTCAGAAAGGGAAAGAAAAGTTAATATAAACAGCAACTGAAAATAAAAGATACTGAAGCAGTGTTCCTACATTTAATAATTATTTTGGATAGAATGCATGACCTCTGTCTGGGTGTTACTGTGACATTGTTTACGGGGTGAGAGCCAGAAGTCCTCACAACAGTTTATTACTTTATTGGGGTATTGTTTGTCCTAGTTACCATTCAGTGAGCTTTATGTTATTAGTGTAAGCTTGTTTTGTTATCTGAAAGAACTATTTATTCACCCAAGAGATACTGTTTCATTATCCATAGATTATTTCCTTTTTTGTACATACTTCAACCATCTGTATACATTCACATCTTCTAAGCACATTTATAGACACTCCCTTCATAATTAGGCTATCAAAATATCATTATTTGTAGATATGCCTCTTCTATAAGTCCTGGCAATTATCTCTTCCTTATCAATGAACTAGAAAATAATCGGAAGTTCGGGGTATACTCCATTTTCCTCTATTTAATTTCTGTACAACCTGTATTGCTTCTCTTTCAGTTCATTCCATTTACAGCTGTCAAAGAAGTCTTTACTCATGTATTTACTGGTGAGCTTTGCTGGTCTATGACTTACATTATGGCTAGATAAGAATACTGTATTATTTGGCTGGATACTTCATATGCATTTTTGCTGTATATTATCATCTCAAAACTTACATTCTTGATGGTGAGCTCTGCTAAGTTTTGTCTCTGCAGTAAAAAAGTTAATACATCTGAACGATTAGACATTGTATCATGTACGCATATTTCTGTACTCGCTTACTATACAATATTGACTTGTACCTTTTTTACTTTGTCCCACATTTCTCACATTACTGGTATTGATCATGCATTAAAAAGGTCTATTTTAAATTAGTTCACTCATCTTTAAGCAAATTAATAAACAGATAATGCTTATTTTCAATAGTTAGTACATTTTTGTTAGGAAACATTTTCTCATTATCCATAAGGATCACAGTGCTATAATTGCTTTTTCATTTTGTTAAGGTCCTTCTACTTCTGGCTTTGTGATACAGAGGGATAAATCCCTGCCTGCAACCCAGGTTATCTTAGTTCAAATGACAGCTCAAGTACTTGAACAGCCAGGTGGAGGATGTTGGGAGTGAAGAGCTCATACTGGCTTATCCATTCCAGGGGAAGGAAAAGTTTCCAGTCAGGTAAATGGAAGCTTGCGTGGCCAGGATTGGAAACACTGCCGTGGTGATCCCAAGCCTGTGAAGGTAGCCTTCAATAGCATTTGTGGAGAAACATATCCACACATGGGGAGGGTTTGGGATGCCCTGTAGTAAGAGAGATATTCAGGATAGCTACTGTGGGTGGGGTTAGGACCTAATTCAAAATCTTCAAATTGTAGGATGCCAGTGAAGGCACAAACTAGCTCCATAGTTGCCCGGATAATGGCCCCTTCACACATCTTTTGCCTCCCTGCTGGGGATACTCAGTACAGGGGGACAAATCAGCTCAAGACTGATAGGAGAGGCTTGAAGGTCAGCAGGAATGGAAACAAAAGGAAAGTAAAAAAAAATACTTACTCAGGTGCTCTTTATTATGAGTAAAGATTATCTTAATCAGCAAATCTGAAATTGCGGCTAATACATTCTGTTAAAATCCTCGAATGGTTTACAACTTTCTGGACCATTTTAATTACCAAAAGAAGTTTGAGTCTGTGACAGAAGATGAGTCCTTCAATATAGTTTCTGTGTTTCTTTTGAAGTTTAGAACGCTTTTATACAGTGCAATGAAAATGATAAAGTTCCAGGAAAAAAAAGTCTTCCTGCATTGTAATATTCAGTGTTTATAAATTACTTACGTTACATTTTCCACTGCTTCAGCCTTGATGCTAATTTGAAGTCTCTTTGCTACTCGAACAGGAGCACCACTTCTCTGAAAACAAGGTAAAAACATTTTTATGTTTTCATATTTTCTTCATCCTAAAATTCCTCATATTTTGTAAAATGATAGCTAATCACTGCTTCATATTTAGTTCATTAATCAGATTTGTGATTGTAAATTTATGTATTTAACCATCAAATGCAATGCTATTTTCAATCACTATCAGTCCAGTTTTAATACCTTTATTAAATTCTCACTTAAGGCATAGACACACATACATTACTGGAAAAGAAAACAAACTCTCCTTCAACCACCACATTGCCACTGTGGTCAGAAAGTCCTTCTGTGTGGCACATCTCATTACCAAGGGTTTTGCATCCACTAAGAAAGAGGTCATCATTTCTCACTACTCTTCCCTCATTAAACCAATCATAGAGTATAATGCCCCATTTGGCATGTACCTCACTAGACACCTGCAACAGCTGAAGAGACCAAAAAAGTACCTCATGAAGAGGATCCTAGGCCTTAAACACATGTCCTACATGGACAGACTAAAAAAACTCCAGCTATTCTCTGTCTCATATCGTCTACTAAGAAACGATTTCTGCTTGACTTACAAAGCCATGTCTGACCCAGCTCTGTTAGAAATGCTACATCTAAAGAAATCCCAATCCCTCCGCAGCACACGTTCCAGAGACCTCAACCTCATTGCCACAATCAACAGAACATGCTGGAGGGATAGGTTCGTAACCCATGCCCATAACTGCCCATGCTCTGGAATAGACTTCCCATACATGTCAAGCAGAGCACCTCACTAGCCCTCTTCAAGAGAAATCTTGATGACTGGATGGGAAATAGAAAGTTCACCCTGGGGATCACTCCAGTGGCTCTACTTGATAGAGGCACTGGGAACTAATGACAGGCGGCACAATGCCAGGGCACTTCTATGGGCTAGGCTTCTAATGGCCCCCAAGGCCATTAGCCTAGTACACAACTATGAACTCATTTGTTATCATTAACTGCAACATTACATAAAGTGCTCACTTCCTGCCTTCCCTTAAACATCCCTCCTCCTGAACATTACTATGCATGATTTGTTCAAACAAGTTCCTTTATTTCTATGTAATTTGTTCCTTTCGTATTCTAAGGATCCCACCTGCAGTTCATTAATTTATTTTACAGTATTCAGAACTTCAATTACAGTTGGTTTAAATTTTGATTTCCATTCCTAGTAATTGCTTTTTATGGCAACTGAAAACATTAAACTTAGTAAGGTTTTATTATGTCTAGGCAATTTAGATCCTATGTCACAGATAAAAAAAAACTTTCCTTAGTTAGAGCCATTTGCTCCCCTAACATTTCTGATAAAATACCCTGTAGGGAATTATTAAAATCTTCCAACTTGTTACACTCTCAAAATTATTCTTCTAGTTACCTCTCCTTTTTCCATCACCCCTCCTGCATTTGCTATCTACTGAGAGAAAAAAATCTGCATGCTGATTGAGGTATGAAAATATCCATGCAAATACTTGCATTTTCTGCATACTTGGGAGTCATATAGATGCCCCCCCCCACATTGTTCCTCTGTCAACTTATTTTTCAGTCTCTCTTTCCAATTTTTTCAAATGTCTTCTAATTGTTTTTTTTTTATAGTTATCATGCAATAGTACCTTAGTTGGTCTTTCACTTAGCACTTCTTTATCCCATTCTTCATACCTATACTCTGATATCAGTCCCTGGTAGGAAAGGTAGTCTCTAATCTGCAGTCCAAATTTATACTTGGTCATCCTCCTCTATTATCTTTCCCTCTCTAGTTATTTGCTCCCCAGAACTTTAATTCCTTTGCCACTTTTCTCCACTATATTCCAGACATCCCTTGCTTATTTTCAATACTCCTACTTGCAGTCATCCCTACTGGCAAATTTTTATTTCTCCATTTCTGTGCTTGCTTAGTTCCTGTAATGCTTTCTGTTACTTTATGAGTATAATATTCTGTATGGATGTTGCTATTCTTCGTAAGGAACTGCATGCATACTCCTGCTCTCTCCTTAACTAGCCCCCATTTCATCAGCATCTCTTTCCACTTTGATTTATAACCTTCTGTTTGTGTTATGCATATGAGCCTTAACTGTGTAGCTTCAAAATGTCCATTCAAATCAGATAAGCCTAAATCACATTGTGGGGAGTGTGACAATCCTCCACTGGACCAGTAATCAAGGAACCTCAATCTTCACTACTGGCACCTGTGGAGGGACGTTCACTGGGAGGATAACAGGTACACACAGTATTTCCAGATGCAGCTCTTTGCATCAAATGCAATTTCCCTTAGGAGCACATGGAGACCATAGTCAGTCTGGAGCTGGTTTCTCCCTCTTTTTCCAGATCCCCAATAAGACTCCCCACTGGCATAGCTATAGAGTTGAGATGTCAGCTGAGTGACCAAGCCAGGACCTTCAGCACCCTCTCTGTCCAGCCAGTGCTTTGTGCCCCTGCTCATGTAGCTGTCACACACACACACACACACACACACACACACACACACACACACACACACACACACACACACACACACACACACAGGGGAAAGGCTGGCACAGGTTTACTAGCTATACCCCCTTCTGCCCAGACTATAAGATAGTTTTCACTGCCACCAGTCACTCCTGCCAGCTACCTTAAGGCCCTTAACAGAGGATGTCCAATCTTACTGTGTAATATTAATATCAACACAAATGGTAGTTTGATAAAGAGCAAGGCTGTCAGGAGTGGCCCACACAGTGTCACCAAATAAATATGCAAGTACTCTCATAACTTAAATATCTCTACACAGATCAGCCACAATGAAAGATTTACATATATTTAATAATAAATAATAAAATAACGACAATACTAAATACATGTTCACAGTGACATCAGAGTTCAAAACTACAGGAAATATTAAAATAACATTGCAGTACAGGCTCATACAAATAAAGAAAAACAAAATCTAAACTAAGGTTTGCTATATTCCTGACTGTATCTATGAGAATTATACTATTCCCTAGTAACTTACTATTAGAGCAAGGCAGATGTGGTGAATGGTGCTTCTTGTTGTTGTTGTGAGGTCCAAGACAGAATGCAGAATGTTCTGTCTCACTAAGAGACTTCTAAAAATAATATCTAAAATATTACTGCTGGGGTAGCTTGCAGAATGACATCATCTGGTCATCTGATTTCTAGTTCTCAGGCCAAAACTCCCATTGCAGGCAGCTGGTAGCATTTAGCATCTACCTGTAAAAATACTCATACAAGGGCTTTTGCTCAGATTTTTGGCAGATGCTGGAAGTCATAAAACAATTGGATTCCTTCATGCTTCCAAAGTAGCAATTAGTTAATCCTAAAGACAATGCAAAACACTTCCTAGTACAGACTTTGTGTCTCTAGCTGCATTGAAACATCTTTATGGCATAGCCTTATAAAGTCATTTAATTTCAGATACTTTTCTAAGGTTTGCTTGACTGAGGTTAACCTCCTGTATTCCAGTTTCCACTGTTAAAATATATACATTTAAGCAGTTACAGTAGTGCATGCACATTTTTGTTCTCTTCACTGAGGATACATTTTAAACACAGCACTTTACAAATACCTTTTCAACACAAACTTCTGTTCAAAGCAGTTTGATATACACATGACATACAGTTCTAATACAGTTGTAACACAAACATCTTATATAAATTAGTTTGATATTCACAAATGACATATAAGTATTTACAAAATTCCAGCTAGCTGTGCTGGTAGTACCTCCTTTTGTTGCAGGAAGAATGAAATGATACCACTTAACTCCTGCCGTCTTCCTTTCCAAAATACATTCCTTCAACTACTTATTAATTATTGGCCACAACTTCTGCGGTTGATAAAAATATGCCTGCTCATGTATAAAACTAAATGGACTAAAAACATTTTCTCTGCTTGTATCTTACTATCCATATTCAAAAGCTTCCAGTTTCTCAGTTTTTGTTTAGCATCTACTGACATGTTCTTAGCTGCCATGATGGTATCCTTATTAATCCATACACCTAAATAGTTATTGTACCCCTTAAATAGGAAAATTGCTAAACCAATTCATGTGCAGGTACATAGTTTACCCTATAGCCATTGTTTTATCTTCATTAATTTTATATCCTAAAAGAGTTTAGAGTGTTTCAAAATGTTCCCCAATACTGATATGTCCTTTCTGGATTTATCAAGTACAATATAATATCATCTGCAAATAAAGTTAACTTTTCTTGATTTCCATACTGGTTATATTCTTAGGTTCATAGGCTGGTACTAGGCTATTGGCCTTAGGGCCTATACAAGCCTAGCCATAACAATTCCCTGGCTATTTCTTCCCACAATATTTACTTCCCTGGACCCCTGTCTAGCAGGGCGACTAACGTGATTCCCGGGGTAAATTTCCTATCTCCCATCCAATCGTCAATGTACCTTTTGAAGAGAGCCAAGGAGGCGCTCTGCTTGACATGTATGGGCAGTCTATTCCAGAGTATGGGGAGTCTCTGGGTCAAGAACCTATCCCTCCAGCATGTTTTGTTCATTGTGATGACAAGGTTTAGGTCCCTGGAGTGTGTGGCTCTGATGGATTGGGATTTCTTTAAGTGTAGCATGTCCAACAGATCTAGGTTTGACATGGCATTGTATGTTAAGCAGAGATCACCTCTGAGTAGATGATATGCGACAGAGTATAGCAGGAGGTTTTTTAGTCGGTCAGCATAGGGCATCTGCTTTAGGCCTGTGATTCCTTTAGTGAGGTGTTTCTGTGGCCTTTCCAGTTGTTGCAGATGTCTTGTGAGGTACATACCAAATGGGGCGTTGTACTCTATGATGGGTCTAATGACAGATGAGTACAGTGGGACAATGACCTCCTTTTTTCTGGATGAAAAGCCCTTAGTGATGAGGTGTGCCACACAGAAGGATTTCCTGACTGTTGTGGCGATGTGGTTATCAAAGATGAGACCACTGTCCACCTGTGTTCCTAAGTCTCTTATCACACTTTTGGTGTTTAGTGTACTGCCACCTATGTGGTATTTCACGGGTACATGTTTTTTCTCAAAAGGGATAACTATACACTTCTTGGCATTGAGTTTGAGCCCATGGTTCTGGCACCAAACATCTGTTTCTGTAAGGCCCTTTTGTAGAATACCACATCATTTGGGGATTCAATAATGGCTCTCAGTTTGCCGTCACCTGCAAACTTTGTTAGCCAGAGTCCCTTAGTATTGGCCAGTACTTCAAAGAAGTAGATGCCAAACAAGAGCGGTTCCAGGACTGAACTCTGAGGTACTCCACTTGTCACTTGTCTGGAGCTGGAATTGGAGTCGGCTACTTTTACAGTGTGAGTTCTGTCAGTAAGCCAGTTGGCAATCCATCGAGTGGCGTAGGGATTTATGCCCAGCTTAGTAAATTTATCTATGATTCCAGTGTGGGAGATGGTGTCAAAGGCCTTTTCAAGGTCCAGATAGGCTGTGTGGACTGCCTTACCCTCATCCACAGCTATAGAGACTGATTAGAAGACGTCAATCAGGTTCAGGAGACATGATCGGCCCTTCATGAACCTAAACTGGGTGGGGTCCACTGTTTGAAGGTTGCCAATGTCTTTATAAGTTCCATTATAATACGTTCCATGGCCTTGCAGATCAGGCTTGTCAGACTGATGTGACGGTAGTTCCCAGGATCCAAGGTGGATCCCCCTTGTGGAGTGGGATAACTGTAGCTGTGCACCACTCAATGGGCACGAAGCCTGAGGTGAGTCTATGATTAAACATGACACTTAGGTAAGGTGCCACTTCATTTTGTAGTTCATGTAGTACACAGCCCGGGATGTTGTCTGGTCCCATGATCTGTATTCTTATGTTTGCAGAGTGCGTTTTTTTACCTGTGTGGCCATGATTACTGGAATTTGGCAATCTTTCGGTATTGAGATGGGCCCTTTAGGGGGTGAGGGGGGGTGAGTTTGTGAGTTTCTTATTTTCTTTGTCAATAGCTCTAAATATAAAGCAAACATCAGAGGAACCCCTGCTTGGTTCCTTGGTTCAAACACAGCTGGTCAAAGTGGTGCCCTCCCTCTTTAATTCTTGCCTCTGATCCATCATGTATCCTTCCAATTAACCCTATTATTCTATGCAAGAATGCAAATGCTTTCATTGCTCTATTCATTAATTTCCAGCTGACTCTACTGAATGTTTTCACAGCATCAAGACCCATCAATAATGGTGGTATTTCCTTACATTTTACTCCCGTCTGGTCATCATTGTTCTTTTAATGCTGTCAATTTTTTCTTCCCCTCTATAATCCACATAGAGCCATATCTATCAATTGGGCAACACCTGTGCACTTTCCTTAGCCTCTATAGACATAAACACTTTATGGTCATTGTTTAATATTGAAATGGGTCTATATGAAATTGGACCTGAAAGGTCATTACTGTCATTGGGAAACACAGTTACCACAGCTTTCTTCCCAGTTGCTGATACTCTTCCCTGCCCCTTTAAAATACTGTTAAACAAAACCTTGCAGATCTTTATAACTTTCTTCTCTCCTAACTTCCCAACTTCTATAAGAGTACAGTTTGTTCCTGTAGACTTTCCCTGCTGATTGTGTATACATTACCATTTTATCTCATCTCGTCCTATCTTAACTATTAATTCTTGAGCCTCATCTTCCTCTAACCCTGGCATAATTAATTTTTCCATAAATATTTTAATTTGTGCCTTCTGTTGGTTTCCACATTTCTCTGCTTTATGCAACTTTTCCATAAAATTTCCAAAATATCTCTAATATCTGTATAAGATATTTTATTTTTGTTGTCATATCTTCCCTAACTTTTGGCAACAACCCTTTCAATTTCTCTTGCCTAAGTCATTGTTAAAAGTTCTGTTAAAAATGTTTGTGCTCTTGGATTATCAAAATTAGTTTCTTAACAGCAACCTTTCTATACTCATGCACACCATCCAAACACCCCTTGTGTTGTTCTGTGAGATTGCCTTTATTCTGCAGTACTTTAATCTTTGACAATCCCTGTAATAATTCCTATTATTTTATTTTTATTTCTACCCTGTTTTAAACTCCATTCTTATTTATCCCACCCACTAGTTATCCTTTCTGAAGAAATTTCTGTCTTACGTTTAACAATCAAACAATTTCCATTTCCCATTCCTTAAATTCCTCTCTTTTTAATAGGTAGGTAGGTAAGTATCAGTGTCTCATTTTTTACTTCATTATCCTGCTTCTTTATCTTAGTTTTTATCTGCAGATGATCTGAAATAGTAACAGGATGTTTGCCAAAGCTTTTAAATAAATGTATATGCACATCTGAAATATAATTTCTATTCAGTCTAGCCCATTTATTTTAACTTGGGGTATAATATGTAAATTTCTGTTAAAGTTCCTACTACTGAATTCATATCTTCCACAACAAATATTCTCATTTATTTCATCAGTGACCTATCCTCTCTCTTTTGCTATATTTTCCCTTCTAGGTCCCCATGATATAGCCTCACTTTTGCAAATCAAGTTCAAGTCCACACCCATGAATAATATTTCCTGCTGAAAGCTGATTATTTCTCCCAAAATTTTCCTTAAGCTTTAAAATAGCAGATATTCATCACTCCCACTGCTGCAGGAGCCATTAGGGCTTTATGGGTCGCATATTGTCCAAGACCCAGCAACTGGCCATCTTCTAAAGCTAAGGCTCCCTACTACACTTCCACTCTCTGACTGCTGATTGGTCAGCACTGGACAAGATAGAATGAGCTTTCAGAGTGGAAAATCTTCAATACTTTCTTGCCAGCTCATGAACAAGCAGCTCAGAGGCTTTTCAAGAGCAGCAGCTGGTCTTTCAGCTCTTTTCTGACAAATAAGTCCCCTTTTGAAGAACCCTTTTTCTCAGAAAATATTTATATTTAAGCTGTTTAGTATCTCTATATCTATCTATCTATCTATCTATCTATCTATCTATCTATCTATCTATCTATCTATCTATCATCAGTACTTTTGCTTGTTATATATGCCATTGTTTAAGAAACCTGGTATTTCTTAACTACCATCTCTTTACTGTTTGGGGTCACTGTTTTTAGCTTTGGCTACTGTTGGGGCTTATTTGAGGTAGAAGTGTGCTGCTTAAACAAACATTTTTATTTCTTTGTCAAAGTGTAAGTATGGATCAGTGTTTCATTTGCACAGGGAAGACAATGGAGCATGTAGAGCTTGTGTCCAAGTTGTGACAATTTATCTGCTATTTATTTCGGTCATACAAAATTTACTTCTCAGGGGCTTCTGACAGAATTTTAGTGTATTGCTTGTATATTACTGTGTTTTAGAGACTTTATTGGAATGGGTAAGTGTAGGTGTGTTGCTTGTATAGACTAAATTACCTTTTGATGGACTCATTCCAATAATTGTAGCCATGCCCAACACATTCTGCTTGGTCACAGCTTTGATACTTACCCCACACCTGCTGGTCTCACTTCCACAGTTACTAGAAAGAAAAAGCAACTTACCAGAGAGCCTTTGCTGACTATGTTGGCTCAGTCTGTGCCTCAGCCAATGGTGGGTGAATCTGCAATGGCCATTTGTTGTTTCTCAGACCACTCACTTACCTCGCTGGCTTCCTCTTGTGTAGTCCTTTCTGTCCCAATGAACTTGGGGTCAGCCATGTCCTCTTCAGCTGTTCCAATATCTGAAGTGGGCATGGGACAACCATCTCTACTGGAGCTTGGAGTTTCACCAGGGTATGCTACTGGATGTATCCAGGGAAGAGACCTCCCTAAGGAGGACAGTTTCCTCTCCTAGTCAGTCACAGAAGATACCTGTTAAGAAAAAACAAAGGGCTAAACATTGTGCACCTGAAGACACAGGTTCTTTAAGTAAGGATTATTTTCTTACCTGAGCTAAAAAAATTATTACAGTCAACCCTGGTACGCATCCTTCAGTATTTGTTAAGCAGGTTAGTCAAAATATCCATGAGAAAGACAGGTCAGATGAGTCTGATACAGGGAAAGCAGGGCTTTATCTCCTACAAATTCTTGAGCCCAGTACTCTGGTGCTAAGAAAAACTGGTTATCACAACCTCCTTGGGAGTTAATTTCTTTTCCCAAATTGTTGCTAGGATGAATAAGGTGTTTTTATGGGAATTAAAGGATATTCCAACTGTACTGACAAGATTTTATCATGTATTGTAAATGGATTTGCCTCATTCTGTGCCTATTCCTCCTGTAGTGCCAGCCTTGGAGGAAGTGTATTGTGCTGCTTGTAACATCCACGATTCACAATCTTCCGTCCCCATAAAAGCCTATAGGCTTTTAAAGTTTCTCAGACTATAGGCTTTCAAAGTTTCTCAAACTAATAAACACTTATTTTCTCTCCTTAGTTCTCATCCCATGGCAAGCTCAACTTCTCCACCAGCAGGTAACAGGCTATCATCCAAGACTTTCCATGTGGAAATAGAGGCAAAGGTTTGGGGACAGATTTTATAATAGATTTTTTTATCCTTTCACTTTGGCATATAACATTTTTAACTCTTAGTCCCATATGTAGACCTTTGTGCTTATTGTTTTTGATGTGTCTCTACTATGTAAACATGTCTTAATGGTACATACGAGTGTGCAGATACTGTGTCTAAGGCCTTTGCTTTTAATTTTGTTGGAGGAGATATCCCTGGGTATGAAATCAGACGTTTTCTGTTAAAATAAAGTCAGAATTTTTGAATTTGGCTTTGGAGAAAAAAGTTTTATTTGTCCTGTCTGCTTTTCAGGTCCACAAAAAATTTGATGAAAGAGAAATTAGATTAGGGAGTTTATAAGATTTTTCAGGCCACACCTTTCAAATCTCCCATATTTTTTTTCATATCTTAGAAACAGATAGAGATGGCAGGAGGGGAAAAATAATAAACAGGAGCCTTTCCAATAGAAAAACTGTCATAAACTTCAAGATAGCTATGGTACCCCCCTCCGCCACATTCTCTTAAAACCTGTTCCAACAACTGTTTCTGTTCATTCCCTTTTGGCCACAGACTGTGACAAGCTCATGACGGAATACAATTTTCACTGAATATAAAAACCTCCTTTCAAGGTAGTTCCTTGCCACCCTCTGAACCAAACAAAATTTCTTCCTCATATTCTTCAGCTTTGCTTCTTAGGCCTCACTTTCCAACCCTACATTTCACAACACAAACAACTCATGTTTAGGTTCTTTCCCAGTGTGGTGACATTTCACCAGCACCATTTATTCAAGGGGCTAAGGGCTTCTATTCCAGAATGCTTTTGGTATCAAAGAAAGAGCCTTTTTGACAACCAGTATTAAATCTCTTGTTCCTGTTTCAGTATCAGGAAGTTCCTATATTTATGATGTGGACCCTTCCAATTTTGTTACCTCTTACATGGGAACTTTATGGTAACATGGGACCTAAAAGATCTCTGAATTTCTGTGTCTGGGTCACAACATCAGCTTTTTGCATTACCCTTCAGATTATCTACTGCTTCAAGTGTGTTTGCAAACTGACTATCTCCATTCATTGCTTACAGCAGACCATATGGCACTATTTTTTCTTCCTCGACTTATGCTTTTAGAGTTTTCTCACAGATGTTGAGTCCATCACATGGGTTTTAACTCTTCTGGACAATCTGAGATTCCGGGTAAACTTTCAGAAATCCTCCCTGATCACTTTATACTGAATTGTCTTTCTAGGGTGTCTTATATACACTCCACAGCAAAATTTGTTTGACCCAAGAGAAAGTGGAGTTTTATCTGGAAACCTTCCTGAGCATCTCAATTCAGTTTATGACTTCGACAAGAGAGTTTCTTTGGATTCTGGGGGTCCTAGTACTTATGATTATCAGGATTCTTCTCGCTAGTCTGTACATGAAAACTATTCTGTCAACTCTAAACAAACACATGGACCCAATACTTACATCCTTTAGAGTTTGAGATACCTCTGTTGGGCTTGGTATAAGTGGAACTGCACCAGTGAAGACTACAAATTCAGGAAATTATGGGTCTCTCCTTTTCTACTTAGCCTCCAAGTCAAGCTATAAGTACAGGTGCCTCAGAATTTCCTTGGGGGAGGATTTGTATGAGAGTGAAAATGCAAAGCCTGTGGGATACTTTAGACAGACCAAAGCATTTAAATTTCAAAGAGATATGGGCTGTGATCCACACCTTTTAATTTGTTCATCCTCTGTGGTCCGCTGGGCCTCTATGGATGATTGCAGACCACAGTGGTGTGGTACATCAACAAGCTAGGGTGACAAATTTATACCTTCTACACTGGCTGGTAATGACTGCTTGGGAGGTGGCTTCTTAGTATTTCTTATCCCTCCAAGCATATTCCATTCCATCAGAATTAAATATAGTGGCAGAAAAACTGAGCAGGACTTGACAGACCTGCAAGAATGCAATTTGAACGAGGGGTCTTACACATTTTATCTAGTACTGGAGAACTTCTCTAAGAGATTTGTTGGCCTCCTTTCACAACAGACAATTTAATAGATGCTTTTTTCATTCCATTGCAAGGGTATATTTATTTATGCATTTCCACCCTTTACACTGAAATCCAGGGTGATTTTGTAGATCCACAAGGACTAAATATTTATGGTAACCTCCTTTTGGCCCAGGCAATATTGGTTCTTCCTTTTTATGGAATTAGCCAAGGGCAATTACCACAAATGTCCTCACTATCTGGATCTATTCACACAAGACAGGGGTAGTTTGATATACCCTAACATAAAACATTTTAAATTATTTGCCTGGATTCTGATATATTATAGGCATCTCTTTTTAGAGGACATGCAGCAGGTACTAAAGAAGGCAAGAAATTGTGCTACTAGAAAATCTTATATTGTCATGTGGAAGAATTTTCTGTTGGTGCCTACCAAATAACCGGGGCCCTTTTTGGGATTGTACCACAGGTGCTGAAATACTTGTGTCAGTTGCTGTAAGCCTCTGGCCTTTGTAATACATTGTCAAGGTACATGTTTGTCCACTTCAGTATTTCTGCCCATGGAGCCTTCTCTTTCTTCAATGTTTTATTAGTAAAACAGTTTCTGATGAGAGTGTTTCACCTGAGATCACCTAACAAACAGGTTGCTCCCTCCTGGGATCTTCACTTTCTACTGTAAATGTTAATCACATCTCCATATAAACCTGCACATCTGGCAGATTTAAGGTTAATTACATGGGAAACTGCTCTTCTCTTTGCTCTGACATCTACAAGATATGCATCTCAGTTGGAAGCTCTGCTGGTAAACCTTATCTGGTCTGGTTTTATGACAGAGTATCAGCAATAATAAAACCCTCATTTATGCCTGGTGTTTAGGGGTTTCTTTGAATCAAGCTTTCTCTCTTCCAGTGTTCTGTTTTAACCACTGGAAGCATGGATAAAGGATTCAACATACTCAAGACATGCATAAGCAGCTCAGGTCCTATCTTGACAGAGCCATGCCCTTTAGAAAACCCAGTTGGATATATATTTCTTATGTTGGGAATAGAAAAAGACAACCCATATCAGCAATAATAAAACCCTCATTTATGCCTGGTGTTTAGGGGTTTCTTTGAATCAAGCTTTCTCTCTTCCAGTGTTCTGTTTTAACCACTGGAAGCATGGATAAAGGATTCAATATACTCAAGACATGCATAAGCAGCTCAGGTCCTATCTTGACAGAGCCAAGCCCTTTAGAAAAGCCAGTTGGATATATATTTCTTATGTTGGGAATAGAAAAAGACAACCCGTGTCAAACTGATGATTTATAGTTGGTTGTCCTCAGCTATTGCCTTTTGTTATGCTCACTATGACCAACCAGTTCCAGGCAGTATTAAGACACACTGTCTGAGGCCCTTGTCTTCTTTGATGGCATGTTGGAAAGGGGTGGAGTCTAGCAGCTTTCTAGAAGCAGTTACATAGTCTTCTGTATATACCCGTACAAGGCAATACATACTAGATTATTTTGTCTAGATCCATACTGGCTGTACTAGGACCATTCTGTAGGAGCTTCTGAATTCATATCCTTCCTTCTTTCAGGATGGATGGGCTGTCAACCCATATAGCCTAAAGGCAACTGCAGCAGCAGGAATGATGCACTTACTCATAATGGTAAATATTCAAATTCTTCACTGCTGCAGTAGACACACTGACCCACCATTATCTTAGTAGTGTATTGAGCTGTTGTTGGGAAATAGCTTGGTGGTTATTTCTTGTTTGGTTTAGTTTAGGATGAGTACACTACTTCTTAACTTTTAGGCAAGAAAGTCCTGAAGATTTTCTACTCTAACTACTAATTTTCCCACCTTAGCGCTGACCAATCAGCAGTCAGAGTTAAAGTGTGGAAGGGGGCCAGAGCTTTTGGAAGCTGGTTAATTGTTGTGTGACAAGACACAGCCCATATATTTGAAAGTCTTCTGCAGCAGCGAGTAATTTGAACATCTACTATTATGGGCAAGTGCAGCTTATACAACTGTGCTTTTCTGATGTAATATCAATACATGTCTGCATTATCATCCTCCTCCCTTGCCAATAACCCTTTACTACCACAAATCAATTATTATTGTATATTTCCTTTTTGGAGCCCCTCTAGCAATCAGTATTATTTCTCCCCTTATCCTTTATTCCTGATACTCTGCTAAATGTTTATCCTGAAACCCTTTCTTTGTTGAATCCACTTCCATCTAAATGTGTCTCCTTACAGCATTGCTATTTGGACTCTACAGTTCTTAATATAATTCAATACTTTTTGATTTTTCTTTATACCTGTAAGGCCATTTATATTCCATAATAATATGCACAGAGTGGAAAACATGATGAAAAGCTATTACTCCTAACTATTATATATTACTACTTTTTTAATATGTATTTAGAACTTTTGGCTAACAGGCACACACACTAATGTCTGGCAGAATGAACTTTTATGCAGTTACTTCTTCTCAAGTCCATCTGAACCTATGTTCACATTTTTCATGATTTTTGCTTTAATGAAAACACTCAAAAATCTAAATACATTTTAAAACACCACCCCTTTTAACTTAAACACACACATCTATGTACATTTTAAACGAATGAAGTTTATCACTCCAGATAGGAGCAACTGCCCCAACATGACTATATACCCACATGCATTACCTATTCTAAGGCAAATTCAAATAAACAAATAAATAATACAATTAAGATTACCCATGCTAAAGCATGTGTTACAGATTATATTCCTACTTACACTGATTACTGTCTTTGCTTTTCTTATCTATATTCCGCTCCCAGAAGAGTAAAAAAGCTTGCATGTTTTCAGTAAACATTTAGCCCTATGAAAAAGTAGATTGGCTGTCCTAAATAAACTAAATTGTGCACTGTTCTTTTAAATACATTAAAATATTAAAGCTATTGGCAAGGCTACCACTTCATATTCACTTCCCACAGTTTCAAACTTTATTTTTCATTGAACTGTCTGACACTGTACTTTTAAATGTTACATTTCTCGCAGCAAAGAGTGCTTAGGACCCTCAAGGTTAATTACGTGTACGTGTAGACTGCTTATCTCCAAGTAAAAAGCAGTCAGGAATGATGAAAAAAAAGTTAACAACATTGAGGATGTATGAAAGAATCTTTGTAAATTTCACACAAAACGCAATGTACAGGCTTCCAATGGCCACGTATATGCACCTACAGACATCTTGTCCATATTGAGAGAATTTACTAATGGAAAAAAAAATGAAGCTAATGGGGGGAATTCAATAAAGCCTACACTGACTTATCTTCTGTGTAGGCATAGTTGCAGGGTGCTTACACGGAAGTAAAGAGAGCTGAGGGGCATGCATGATCATGCCAACATGGAAGTGTCCATGGCATGCAAATCACCTCATAAGCAGGTGAATTGCATGCAAATGAGGGTGGTAGAGAGATCCAGTAAGCAGACAGGAAGTCCTGCAGACCCTGTATTGGTGTCTGTAATGTACACAGACAAATTCCATGTACAGGATGTAAAACTGACACAGAGGGCTGTAAAAGTGCACTTAGAGTGGCAGAAATAGCATAGTAGACACAGTTATCTGCATAACTATCCACTGTGTGTCCAAAATCATATGAAAAATAATTTAAATAAATTTTATTTTTTTTTAATACTCTGGTATGCTTGGACAGTGTGCTGCAGTGTGCAAGTGACAGTAATACATTATGGGACCCTGCGTGGAGTATGTACAATGGTAGACCACTGTAGCTGCTAATGAGGCAGGGCCTGGAACCATGTGGTTATTGGGTTCTGTGCATAGATCTCTATGCAAATGAGCTGGTTACTGAATAGCACAAATGGGTATCCATGTCTGCAGATCCCATCTGTGTAGGCACAGAACTGTGTTGTGTGTCCACAGAAGAAGTAACTGACATCAAAGGGGGGGGGTGTTTCCAAAGGTTTGTAAGCTCATTGGAGCTCAGTGACACCTATTTGCATGGCACGGGACTCTGCTGAGCAGGGGTGTGTGTGTGCACAGTGGCAGATAAGCTTTGTTTACCTCCAAGGCACGTGTTTTATTGTGCTTGCGTGTGTTTTTTTGACAAATAATTAGGATGATCTAAGGATTGACATCACTAAATAATGACATCTGAGTTTCAGACTTCATATCTTCCACAAAAGGCATGCTAACACAAATCCTATTACTCTAGCATCTTTCTAAGTTTAAAAGAGCAATATTTAAAATGTGCCCCTATTTTTGAGCCTTTATCCCCCGTTATGTCAGGCTTTGTCCAGATTTCTTGTGCCAAGAGGCTGAGAGGTATGCAGTGAGCACATTTACCCCACACCCTTAAAGACAGGGCCAGCAGTATGTGACTCTTCTACTGTGTAGCACATTACCCTGAGGTACTAGGTGCCATACATTGCATTTATGTATACATCAAGGCACCACCCTGTGGGGAGGGTAGAATCTATGCCAACCACAAGGAGTATCACTCCATCAACTGCCAGTTCATGTGCAATGCCCACAGCATTATCATGAATGTGTGTGCTGGCAGCCCCAGCAGTTATCACGACTCCCACATCTGGCATGCATCACAGCTGTACCAGATGTTTGCTAGGGGGGACATCCCATATGGCCATTTTCTGGGGGATGCTGGCTACGCACTGGAATCATGGATGATGACACCCATCAGAAATACACACACACCTATGGAGGAATGCCATAATGAGGCACAAGTACAAACTAGTAACATCATAAAGCATGTGTTTGGGCTGATGATGTCATGGTTCTGGTGCCTCTATATATCTGGTGGAGCCTGCAGTACTCTCCAGCCACATGTGCACAGATGTTCACAGGATGTGCCATGCCACGCACTATGATCCTCTGGAAACAGCAGCAGCAGGATCAGTAAAGGGAAGGGATACACAGCCCCCAACAGTGCCTAGGTCCCCACAGCCACATCCACAGGGGGAGGAACCCCCTGAGGTTATCCTCATAGGCAGATGTAGGCATGCCCAGTATGTCCTGGCCTTGGCCAAGAGACAATGCATAGCACATGCACTGACAACATATGGCCCTAGGGACTGACACCTTACTCCGACTCACATACATATGCTAAAAATGATGCCAGCCAGCCCACACAACCTGTACCTAACCATGTATTGGCTGTGTACTGCGTGCATCAGACAGAGTCAGCCCTGAACTACAGGTCTCTTGACTGCTGCATTCGCAAGGTAAGTCACTCTCCTATACACCACTTGTATGGGGTACTAGACTATGGTAGCATATGTATGGACCTGCTGCATGTATGCAAGGGAATATAGTGAGCTACTGGGCTACTTGCAGAGATCAAACAGCCACTTGGGACAACAGGTACTCTGTCCAATAGTATGTACCCCGTAATATTCACTAGGCCACATGCCTGGAAACTCCACTACATTATTCAAGGGAGATGCCAAACAGTAGGGTCACAGTACAGTCACATGGCTGTCTATGACAGCAGAGCACTGGTTGGTCATCCCCCACCCCCAACACATCAGTGTTCCCATACAACTGCTGTAACAGTAAGTCTGCAATGATATATCAGTAGACCAGACAATTCCAGGGCTGTGACATAGAACTTGGCCACACATTGTATTTCCCACATAACACAGGGAGTGACAATGTATGTCTGTATGTTGTTGATAGTGTGAGGAATGAAACCTCTCTGTCTGGCAGCTAGTGTGGCTCACTGGGCTAGGGACATTAGTGTGGGTGATGGTGTTGATGGTTCAAATCTGGCAGCATCTACATCTCTTGTATGTGAAGTACTCCTATGGTGGTATTCCCACAGACTGTCATAACCCCTCAAGCTGTTACTGCAAGAAAGCTGGGCAAAGCCAGAGAGAATGGGGGGACAAAGGGCCAAACCTACAGATAGATGTTATACATGCTCTGAGCAACCTAGAAGGTGGCTAATATAACAGCAGTTTGCAACAGGTCATATTAGCTACAGGGTGTAAAGGCCATCACTTAAATGTCTCAGTAGTTACAACAATTCAGTGACTGCATTTTACAGTATTTTACCAGAAAACCACAAATGTATGAGGAACAGACCAGATATATTGGGCAAAATGCTGGGCATTCTGCGAAACATCTGCAACAGCTGGAAAGGCCACAGAAATACCTCACTAAAAGAATCACAGGCCTAAAGCAGATACCATATGCTGACCGTCTAAAAAAACTCCAGCTATACTCTGTGGCATATCGTCTACTCAGAGGTGATCTCTGCTTAACATACAACGCCATGTCAAATCCTGAGCTGTTGGACATGCTCCACTTAAAGAAATCCCAATCTCTCAGAGCCACACGCTCCAGGGACCTAAACCTTATCATCAAAATGAACAAAACATGCTGGAGGGATAGGTTCCTGACCCAGAGACTCCCCATACTCTGGAATAGACTGCACATACATGTCAAGCAGAGTGCCTCATTGGCCCTCTTCAAAAGGAACCTTGATGATTGGATGGGAGATAGGAAATTCACCCCGGGGATCATGTCAGTCACCCTGCTAGATAGGGGCCCAGAGAAGTAAAATATTGTGGGAAGAAATTTCCAGGGAATTGTTATGGCTAGGCTTGCATAGGCCTTAGGGCCGATAGCCTAGTACCAACCTATGAACCTATGAACCTAAAACATGTACAGGGAGAGTTTTGTAGACTGTCACTCTGTGTGTGCTGTTGCATCATGTACCCCAGTCACATCATATCTCTCAACCTCTTAGAGCAAGAAATCTTGGCAAAGGCCATGAATAAAAGTGGAACAAAGGCCTAAAAATAGGGACAATGTATAAATATTGCTCTTACAAACTTGGAAAGTTGATAGAATAGCAGGTCTTGCTTTAGCATGAATTTCCTGATGGGTATGGAGTCTGAAACTCAAATGTCTGTCATTATTTCTAACTTCAGTCTGTAATGATTTGCCACAAATTTTCCAGTAAACCACACTTTTATGTAAAATGGACCACTATGAGGCAAAAATGTGGACACTTTGCGAAAATCCGTAAATATGAGAGTTATGAGTCACATATTAACTACAACAAACAGCTGGGGAATACCTTGGACAAGTGCAGGGAAGTGCTGTACTAAAGAAACCAATGTCTGCAGCACACAAAATCCTGGAGTGGAGTACAGGTAGCTCTGGCCTGGAGTCACCTTGTAAGTACGGACAGTCACACTGGGCATGCTTCTACACTTTGCTTACCTGAACGCAAGTCTGTTGCCTCTTCCTCACAAAGACCTGCTATGTGGAAATATGTTTGTACATACAGACAGCAACATATACATATCTGTCTGCCCCTATCCCCCCCACACATGATTATTGTATCTATCATTATGTGGCACACACACACACACACACATATATATATATATATATATATATATATATATATATATATATATATATATATATAGTAACACTATATATATAGCTATATAAAGTACAGTGATACACAGACTCTCCACATATATCTACATAACACATTTACATAATGTATACATACAACTGGTAATGAGAAATCCCTGTTATACACACACACACACACACACACATATATATATATATATATATATATATATATATATATATATATATGTATATATATATATATATATATATATATATATATATATATGTGTGTGTGTGTGGGTGTGGGGGGGGGGTGTACAACTGTCCCCACATACCCTCTGAATGCTGGGGTTAACTGCACCTACACATTACAACAGTTGCCTGATGGGACCAGACTTAGGCTGCAACAGTACATAGTCAACTCACCCACAGACCCCTGTGCATGTGGAATGTCACCCTGCAGACAGAAACAGTTGAGCAGGTGTTGTAATGTACAATGGTTCCAACACATGCCTTGGACAAGCCATATTGTCCCTGGCCACATGTCTGCCTAACTGCAACCAACCACACATTGCCATACTGGTAACTGTACACACATAGCAGGAATATTAACGGGTATATCACTCCTAGGACACTAGATACAATAACAGTACCAACCAATATCACACTGCAGGCCACACATGCTGTCTAATACAAGGTTACTTTGAGTACTCCACAATTACTGTGCCTGTATTCACATATACAACAGATATAACCTGTGGTGTGTACGATAAATACTGCAAACTATAGTGTGTACTACTAGATAGCTATGGGTTCTAATCCCACATCAGCCATGTGTGTGTGTGTGTGTGTGTGTGTGTGTGTGTGTGTGTGTGTGTGTGTGTGTGTGTGCGCGCACGCAAGTATATCCCCATTTAGCACTACAGACATGCCCATATGGCCTATCTCTGTGCAATGGTTATGTATTTTAAGGCCTTCTGACTACCTACTGGCCTCAACATTGCCCTCCTTTACAAGGCCTGCTGATGTCATTCACGTTAAGATTGCTGGCTGAGAGTGTAATATCATATAAATTCTGTGGCATATGCAATAAATACTGCAAGCTATAGTATGTACTATTAGAGAGGTAGGGGTCTGTGTGTGTGTGTGTGTGTGTGTGTGTGTGTGTGTGTGTGTGTGTGTGTGTAAATATATCCCCTTGCAGCACTACAGGCATGCCCATATGGGCTATTTATGGCACTGTGACTAGCTGCTGGCCCTAAATTGCCCACCTCTAGAAATGCATAACTGATGTCTGCCACCTGTCTGACCCGGATAAAGGATATTTGTACATGTGTCAACTCCATCACCACACCTTGTTGATTGTAGGTTCAGAAAACCCAGGTGGCATGTAGCAAGAGTAGCAGACCTTAACACAAAGTATGAATGCATAAGTATGCCGACTACCACCATTGTCCCCAATTAACTGTCCTACACATATGCACCTAGGCATCCATACATGTATACTGCCATACTTTGCTGTTGTCATATATCTGCTGTGCTGCCATGCCCTTCTGTTCTGCTGTATTGATGCCATGTGTCCATGGTTTATGTCCTGAGAACTCTGCAACAGAAACATATACAGGTCCTTGACACACCTGTCATTCTGTAACACTCCCGCCAGTACAACATCATGCAACATAAGATACACAAAGTTTGATGCATATTCATGCCACATGCAGGCATACAGTACTTGTTCTGGGCCACAAGTGGCATGGCAAAACAATACAGCACTGCACAAGTACATGTCAAGAAATAAAGTCACCCTGTGCATCAGACACATAGTTGCAATTCCCTCCATTGATGGCATGGATGACAGGGATGGGGCACAGGTATCATCACATGTGGGGTTACAGGAGGCTTAGGCTGTGCCAAACAGTTGACAGTATGTGCATGAGTCAGGAAGGGGTGTGGGTTAGATGGACCATGGAGAGGTGTTGTGTGTGTTTGTAGGTGACTTGCATGTGACAGTGGTGTTTGAGTGTATGTATGTACACAGTCAAGCCCAGTGCTAGCCCTACACATATGTATGGTGGACAGCTGTGGACCATACATGGTAGAGTTGACAGTTCACTGCCTCCTGCCACAAACATGGGAACTGGCTCTACCAGGAGTAGCACTGGCACCACCATGCCCAAGGTCAGATGCGGTGCTAGTACCTGATGGTGACTGCTGTCTGCTGGGGAAGTTTCCCCTGTGGGACCATCCAGGACCATGTGCCCATGGCCTGCCTTGTTGTGGTGTGGACAGCACACCTCCCTTTGTAGTGCTGGAGGTACTGGCACTGCGGGAGCATGAATATGCACTGCCATGTGGACTCTCAGCAGATGGTGTTTCAACATGTCCGACACCCAACTCCAACCAGATGTTCCAGCACATACAATGTGCAGTCCAGGACAGACATTGTCTCAGCCAACCGTCTGTCCACTGCATCATTGAACCGATCCAGGGTGTCCCCAATGCAGTGGAGGCAGTCAGGGATGTCAGACTGTGCTGCATCCATAACCGTAAGCACATGTCTGGCATTGCATTCAGAATGTGACTGTGCCTCCATGATGGCCCAAAACATATGTTGAGTGACTCATGATGTGACACCAGCAACAGGTGGTGGAAGGACAGTAGGCCCCCTATGAGCACCCCTGTCAATCCACCTGTGTGGGACCTCACTAGCTCTCTGGCTATGGCCAGTGTCTACACTCATTGGAGCCAAAATTGCCATAATTCCCTGTTCAATGTCTCCACCCTCTGACTGTCCAATATCTGTGGCATGTGGTGACTGGGTATGTGTGGGCATACTGACTGTGTGCAGAGAAAAATCAGGGCAGAAGAGGGATGTCAACCTCTGGGACAGATTCAGCCCTGACAACCTCAACTGTGCCTCACTATGGTCACCATCATCATCATCAGAGTTTGATAAGACACTGACAGGTTGTGAGGGGGACAGACTTCAACCACCCCCCGGGTCACCTGTGAAAACCAACACAAAAGCAGTACATTACTACCTGCACTATTATGTATGGTAATCCACACAGACTCATACAGATGAGGATCCACACTTGCATTACCAGTCTCACATCTTCTCATCTTTGATCCCATGCACAACAGACAACCTCACAGCATACACTTACAAGTCAAGGCCTTAATAACATGCACTTCAGCTACATCCAGTTAAAAGTTGCCAGTACAATATATCTGTAGGTTATGCAGTATGACACTATACATGATAGAAATGCCCATAAAACCCAGTACACCTATCTTGAGAATAATATAATCTACTAGTGTCACTGCCTCAGGTATGTATCATCTCCATTTTGTGTTTGAATAGGCATCTTGGAGCAATTGCCTCATGTATACCAGGCTATATAGTCACTCATAAGTATAAGTGCAAACGTGTTAATGTTTGTCCAAATGTACACCTATGATTACCCAGTCTATGAACTGTAGTTAATTGCTCCAGAATGGAACATACAAATATTCTACTCTGGCTAAACACTACATTTGTACATAGAGCAATATGACAGCCCTTAACTTTCAAAGGGTATACATGATCCATAAAACAACAGTGTCATACTTACCAGGCACAGGACCCTGGGCTTGAGCAACTCCTGATGGACCTATGAAAAGCTGAGGGAGAGGTATTGTCAGCACCACCACATGTTGCAGCACTACAAGGTAATAAGTGCATATATCCACATGTACAGTAGCTACTGTGATAATGGCTATATTGCTGAGATTCTAAGTAAGTGTGCACAACTATGCATAAAACCCAACCCCTCAATGCAGATATACCTGACACTCATGTACTGGTATGTACAGCCTGTTACAATGACTGATACTGTAATACACTTGTGAACACAGTCAGCTTACCTGGATGCTCCTCTTCAGTGGATGCTGTGGCACCCACCTCCAGGATGTATGGTGTGATGGATACCTGGGAGTTGTTGGTTGATCCTAGGTTCACCAGGAATTCCTCTGTGGCTGAGAGTGGTTGTTCCATCACATGCCCTCCACCGGTGGTAGCACGATCCCTGGCAACAGCAGCTGCCCTTTGCCATGCAGCATTCACCATATCTGTGGCCTGGTGTTGGACCTGCTCATAGGTCCTGTCCTGATGGCCAATCTGATTAACAGCCAACACAGGGTCTGCCCACAATGCTGCACACTGTTCACAAATGAGCCGACCCCTGGAAAGCAAGATGTGATGGTGGTATCTGAGGACATCCAGTATAATGTAATTTTCTGCAGTTGTGAATGGTGAATGCCTGCTGCAGTACATGGTTCCTGAAAGACATTACAGGACCAGATACATGGACTTCCACTATGTACAGATCCTGCACACCCATAATGACCTGCACTATCCACTGCTCCCTCAGACGTCATACCCCACAGTCTGGAAACATACTACATGTGTGGATATCACCAAGACATAGCAATACTGGGTTATGTCCCTGTGTGCCGTGACAGATTCTGCTGTATGACCCGACACCCATCACTGCAGTCTACTGTGGTGTGTCTCCTATGGGCAAATTCCTACTAATATGTCATACGGCTGCTGTCAGCCAAATAGCAGTGTACTATTACAACAACTCTATGGGGACAGTCCAGCAACACCAGTATGCCACAATGACAGAAAGCAATGCAAAATAAAAGAAACTAACAAACTGAAACTATAAACACAAAACCCGAATAGAAGGAGTAGGCTCACACACCACTTTATTGATTAGCGCTTTCGTCCAGTAAAATTTCATAGACTTCATCAGATGAAGAAAGCTTTATAGAAAGCAATGCAAACCTGCTGTAGTATATGTCCCCTGTAGGCATCATACCTCTCAACTATACAGCTGTTTGCAGAATGTCAGGAAGTATGCCTCATACATATGGTTCTTTCCACACAAACTTGCGGATGTCTGACAAATGGTTGGCCAAGCATTGATGGTTGATGTCGGAAAATAAAGTCAGATTCTGACTTTCACATGTCATACCCCTCAGAAAACAGTTATGCTACAGTAATATCTGTTAGTTTACTCAGGTTCTTACTTTGTACAGGTGATATTTATACTCTGTTGCTGAGTTTGGACCTTTGGCCTCCCATTAATTATGGCTTTATCCTGATTTCTTGCTGTAGGAGGCTGACAGGTATGTTAGGCATAGCTCTCAACCAAGGACAAATGTCATTGAAACAGGGACTTAGCCAGAGTACATCAGGAACATTCAGGGACACTTTTACAATGTTAGAACTATTTATTTGATACATTCACAGAATGAGACAAGTTGAAATACAGTACATTGTTTGATGTTACAGGAGGGTACACTCTTAGTTATTGTCATTATGTATTACATGTAATCCACTAGCTTTCCTACAAAAGCTGACCATTGTAGGAGGGATTGACAGGGACAGAGCTGAGATCTGATTGAAAGCAAGGACAGTTGAAAGCCATGCCTGTAGGTGTAGGACAGCAGAGTATCACTGACATCTCAATACCATAGATCTAAGACAAGCCTACTGCTGTAGTCTGTATTCCCCATATCTCCATCCTTTCATCTGTGTCCTGTTATATGGAGAACTCTATTACATAGCTAGTGGAGTTCAGTATTCCTTTTTTTAATCTTTCTTCTGGAAATGCTTTGGACATATGCTGTCTGCGTGACTAAAATCTCAAACAGACCTGTTTCCCATAACTAGCTGCTTGCTTTTTGAAGGTAATGGTCATTAACAGGTAATTGCCGCTGTACCAATCTGTGGCTCCTAATTGCTAATTGCAGCCAGAACAGCTGAATTGCACTATCATTAGCCAATGACATGCCACCACAGTGCAATATACAAGGCCTTCATGTAGGCCTTGGCCTCTTTCTTAGTGTTTGAGATGGACATTACTGAGGTGTGGAGACTACTGCAGAGGGTAAGTGCAAATACTGTTCACTGTAGAGATTTATGAAGTATCAGAATCTGGTCAGTGTCCCATAACATCGTGGTCATCTGGCAGTTAACTGGCAAACATTGTGGGTTGAGGTCAGTAAGGGAAGAGAGACATATGAGTGTCACATTTCATACCTGTCAGAATATGCACGCTATCAACCTGCTATCTTTGTAGGGGCATACTGTTAAACAAGTAACTATCTCTGGGCCTTCCCTCCCTCCATTAAGTATGGCTGTGTCCAGATCCCTTGTTCTAGGGGGTTGGGAGATATGGTAGGTCTGTAGCAACTACCTTAACATACAGCTGTGTATGCTACAGGCTGCAGCTGCTGCTGCAACCTATAATACTTTGGGGGAGTGTGAACACGTTGGTGGACAGCAAGCTGTATGAGTAACTGTGGCAGCTGTGTCAGGCCTGTCATTATGACAGAGCCAGTCTAAGGTTATTCTATGCAGTCCAATCAGTGCATGTGTTTAAAAGGTACATCTGTTATGCAAGAGTGCAAATAACAGAGTAGTAGGCGACACATAGTTAGGCTATATGGATATGTGCATTGTGTCTCTGCCTGCAGGCCTTTGTCTTGCAAAACTGGGTGGCAGTTAATTACATAGCAGTAACCTGTGGGGATTAAGGTTGCAAGACACAACCATGGCCTAGAATCAACCTTGAACGGTACTATATGTGTTAAACAATACATTTGGAAGCCATTATATTTGTGTCTACAGCTATTACTGTGTTATACTTGACTGCAGAACCTTACCTTACAGCCTGAATGCATACAGCTCTACTGCAGTGGTTAAAACAGGACAATCCTGATGTACACAGTTTACCTTGGTGTTATTGGTATTGGTTCATGTGTTATTGTAGAACAGTAGTCATAATTAATTTCTTGCAAAACAGCTCTAATTCCACACTTATTGCAATATAGACTTTATTGCATATACTTTAATGCAGTTTCTGGTATTGTTTCATATTTTTATTACACAACAGCTGTTAGAATTCACTTCTTACAAAACAGCTGTAATTCCATACTTATTCCACAACAGACTTTATTGTGTATGCATTAATGCAATTATGAGTATTGTTTCGAGTTTTTATTGCACAACAGTTGTCATTATTCAGGTCTTGAAATACAGTTCTATTTCCCCAGTTACTGCACTACAGACTTTATTGTATATACTTTATTGCAATTAATACTTTACTCTGTCTTGCTTATTGCACTACAGTTGGCAGTATTCAGTTACTGCAGTACAGCTCTAAGTCCACGTTTGTTGCAATACAAACTTTACTGCATATATGCTATTGCAGTTAATGCTTTACTATTTCTTTCTTATTTCAATACAGTTAGCATAATACATCCATACTCACCACACTCATGGTGCAACCTGGCCAACCCCTGCATGCACCTCAATGTTGTGAGCCCTCTCCTCTGCAGCTGCTGGGAGAGAAGTACACCATTATGCATACCAGTTTAGCAGACATTCAGATTAGATATTGGTGAAACACAAGTAAAATTACTTACATACTTGAGGGACATTCTCTGCCTGAGCTTATTTGACCCAAGTGTCCAAGAGATCCCCCTTTTGACACTACAGGTCATCATGGTGGTGACGAACTTGCTCATCTGTATGGGGGATACCTGTTACACTGGTGAGTTCATGTGCGAGCCAGTCCCAGGCCACCACCTTACACTCTGATCCCTGGAAACCTCCCTGCAGCAGCCGGTCATCAAGGTTTTTTACTAGGAGTCCAACCATGACTCTGGACTCCAGAATGCCCAGCGCCACACCCAAAAGCATGAACCCTCTCCAATGCCTGCTATAATATCCTACAGAGACAGACCTCCAATGGATTATGCTGTATTCCCACCTATTACACTTAATATAGCCTGTTTTCCTGCCCTTAACTGCCATTGGGCAACATTTACAAAAGTATGGCATCACTTAGCACCATGCAAACCAGCATAGTTCAGCTAAGCATCACGAATACTTGCAGAACCATATGCTTAGCAGTGCACAAACCAGTCAAGCACAGCCAAGCAGTGCATAAACATTTTCAGATGTTATCATGTTTATACGGTGCTTAGCAGGTCTTAGCAGAGCTTAGCTGAATGCAGCAGGCCATAATTTAAAATAATTCTTATAATTTGCATTTCAAAAATTAATGCTCACTTTCCCTTCCACGTATTCAAACCCTGGACCTACTGCACATGAGGCCATAACTTTATCCATTTAGCTATGTGGATATGAGGAACTGCTATACCATTACATATGCTGCTGAGCACCACGCAGTGCAAGGCAAACCCACTCAGCTATGCTTAAACATGATATTTAAATAAATAATTAAATGCATCTGGTTTCTATTTTTAGATGTCTGACAGGTGTCTCAGCACCATTTATCATTGCTGCACTCCACACTACACTGTGCAAACATGCTTTCTTTTTTATTTTTAAATAACATTGAAATAATACCATTGGACAATGCAGGGAGGGTCTTACTTATCTGTGGACACAGTAAGCACTACACTTCCTACACTGATCCAATAACCATGTTCCTCAGCTCTCCCTTGGCAGCATGTCATCATTAATATACATTGCGTGCTGCAGAGGGGGAACAGTATACATTGCAACATTCCATGTAGGCTCTACACTGTGTCTACATAGATTTTATTAAATCCTGGGGAATATCTTTGCAAATGCAAGAAACATACCATTGTCATGCATGATTTTGTCTTATTTTGCAAACCTATTTGTTTAAAAAGTGGCTTTATTTTAAACATAGGACATTAATCCAGAAATTTAGTCCTGCAAAAATAGGGGAAATTATTATCATAATTCTATGTATATTATGACAAATACATTTTATCCCCCACCCCTCATCCCAGCAGCCAACAGATCACAACATTATATTAACTTGCTTCTAGCCTTTACCTTGTTATAGTGTCAAGCCTTTATAAAGACATTTGCTTGCTGTAATATCTTCAACATATGCATCCACCACTAATAAGAGTACCCCAACTCACGTTTAAGGTATTCCTGAGTGCAGATTATACAAAACTGCTTTATAATATAACATGCAATTTACTTCAATTTTTTATACAAATAATAATGAAAACTGTTTTACCTACACTTACTTCATTTCCTTCAATACTCAAGTGATTTTCCCCAAAACCAAAAATTTTATGAAGAACAGACTAAAAATATAAGACAAAAATCTGTAAATTCTGCAAAAATCTGGACAGTTGAGAGGTATGCTTGGAAAAAAATGGAAAAGGTTTCTCTGATGAAGTCTTTCTATGAGATTTGGTGTCAGAAGAATGAGAACCAGAATCCCTTCTTCTTGCCGGCTCACTCTTTATTAGATAACTTTTTTATTTCATCTTTTGCTCACTCTGTATCAAAAAATGTTGCTGCCCTCTTGCCGGCTCACTCTTTATTGGATAACTTTTTTATTTCATCTTTTTCTCACTCTGTATCAAAAAATGTTGCTGCCCTTCAAGAAGACAGATGAATACAGCAGCTTGACTCTCACATCTGCCTGTCAATATTCTCTGATTTCTGGGATAAACGTTTTTCTCTTCTGCCTGGTGTTGAGTGAATAATCATTATCAACAAACACTTTGCTGTCTCCAGTTTTTATTAATTTTCCTTTCTTCCATAATTTTGTAAGAAACAACTCTTTCTGCTGACAGTCTGGTCCTTTTTTAACAGTTTTTGATTTCACACTGGGAGAGCTCAAATCAGCCTCTTTTTATTTATTTATTTATTTATTTATTTAACATTTGTTGACCGGGAAAGTCCGACTAGGTTCCACAGAGCCTGTTTTCAGTGGAGGCCCAGGGAGAAATGCTCCAGATGCATGTCTTTGGAATGTGGGAGGAAACCGGAGTACCCGGAGGAAACCCACGCGAACACAGGGAGAACATGCAAACTCCACACAGAAGGCACCCCAGCCGAGAATCAAACCGGAGAACCTCTTGCTGTGAGGTGACAACGTTAACCGCTGCACCACTGCGCCGCCCAATTTGCGCCTCTTGATTTGTGTGTAGCCATCTTGGAAGTCTCAGGATTAATTAAAACTAAGACATCTTCACTCTGTTTATTATATAACATTCCACTTCTGATAGGGTTTAATTCTGAAGCCCAAATAATGCTAAAAAATAATTATAACACATATTTTTTCTAAATGAGTCAAAAACATAACTACATCCCCTTGGTATCTTAATTTTCTTAATATTTATTTATTTATTTGACATTTGTTGACCGGGTTGGTCCAGCTGGGACAGAGCCCTTTATCAGTGGAGACCTGGGGAGAAAAGCTCCGCAGTTAATACATACATTGATACATTCAATACATACATTGATACATACAATACATGCAAATGTCAAGTAGATATATACAAAAGCAAGTTAACATGAATGGCAATTAGTCTCCACATATCAGCACGTATTAAGGTACAGTGCAGAGTAAAAAATAAATAATACATATAACATTTACCAGGCAATGAATAACAGAATGAATAAAATATACTTTTTTTATATAATAGAGTATACATCTTCCACCCAGCCAATTTCATTTCTATATTACTTAGTATAGTTTTCTATTTTTGTGCAGTAAGATCACTTCTCCCAAATTTTAAAACTTCAATTTCTTTCATCATACAGTAGATATCAACTATGTTTACCATATCCCCTACATAGGTTCATAGGTTCATAGGTAGTTACTAGGCTATCTGCCTGAGGGCATTTATAAGCCTAGCCAGAGTGTGTCAGCTTTCACCGCCCCATTGATTAATTAACTGAGCCTCTGTCAAGAAGAGCCAATGAAGTGATCCCAGGGGTGTATTTTCTGTTACCCATCCACTTGTCAAGGTTTCTCTTGAAGAGTGTTAGTGAGGGGCTCTGCCTAATGTAGTTAGGAATTTTGTTCCAAAGCATGGGGAGTCTCTGTGACAGGAATCTATTCCTCCAGCATGTTCTATTTATTGTTGTGGCGAGGTTTAGCTCACTAGAGCGAGTGGCTCGCAGTGACTTGGATTTCTTTAGGTGGAGCATGTCCATCAATTCTGAGTTGGACATGGCTTTGTAAGTCAGGCAGAGATCACCTCTGAGTAAGCGATATGCCACTGAGTACAGCTGGAGTTATTCAAGTCGGGCTGCATAGGACATATGTTTGAGGCCAGTAATCCTCTTGGTGAGCAGCTTTTGTGGTCTTTCCAGCTGTTGGAAGTGTCTTGTGAGGTACATCCCAAACGGGGCATTGTACTCTATGATGGGTCTGATGAGTGACGAGTAGAGGGGCACTATAACCTCTTTATATCTAGATGTGAACCCTTTAGTAATTAGATGGGCTACATAGAAGGATTTCCTAACTACTTTTGCAATATGATTGTCAAAGGAGAGATTACTATCTACATGGGTCCCCAGATCTCTTATTACCTCTTCTGTATTAAGGGGGCTGCCACCTATGTGGTAATTCATGGGTGTTTTGTTTTCCACAAATGGGATGACTATGCATTTTTTGGCATTTAGCTTGAGACCATGACTTTGAGACCAGGTGTCTGTCTCAGTAATGCCCTTTTGAAGAATGTCCGTGTTAGCCAGAGAGTCAGTTATGGCTCCCAGTTTGCACTCATCGACAAACTTGGTTAGCCATAGTCTTCCTGTGTTTGCCTGTACATCTGAGAAGTATATGCCAAACAGTAGGGGTCCCAGGACCAAGCCTTGTGGGACACCACTTGTGACTGGTTTAGAGTCGGACCTGGAGCCCACTATTCTTACCGTATGAGTTCTGTCTGTAAGCCTGTTGGCAACCTATCTTGTGACGTAGAGGTTTATGTTCAGGCTGGTGAGTTTTTGTATAATTCCCGAGTGGGGAATGGTGTCAAAAGCCTTGGCGAGGTCAAGGTAGGCTGTGTAAACTACCTTCCCCTCATCTATGTCCTTGGTGACTGTCTCGAAGAAGTCAACCAGGTTTAGTAGGCATGATCTGCCCTTAACAAAGCCGAACTGGGTCGGGTCAAGTGTTTGGAGGTTCTCAATGTCTTTGTTAATGAGTTCCATGATGATACGCTCCACAGCCTTGCAGACCAGGCTAGTCAGGCTTATGGGGTGATAGTTACCAGGGTCAGTTGTGGCCCCTCCTTTGTGGAGCGGAATAACCGTTGCTGTGCACCATTCTATGGGCACATAGCCTGTGGAGAGGCTGAGGTTGAACAGTGTGATTAGATGGGGGGTTAGTTCATTCTGTAGTTCGTGCAAGATGCAGCCTGGGACACCATCTGGCCCCACTGATGCTGTGCTTTTGGCTTTTGAAAGGGCTGTTTTCACCTGTGCATCTGTGATTTCCGGGACACTACACTTTTCCGGTATTGTTGTGGGCCCTTTTGGGGGTGAGAGGGGGCTGGAGTTTGCACTGAATCTATCTGCCAGGATGTTGGCAATATCAGTGGGTCAAGTATATTTTGTGCTATTTTGCACTAGCTCAGAGCATATCTGCAAGTTGCCACTTAGATTATTGACATAGCTAAAGAAAGCTTTGTGGTTATCTTTCGAATTATTGGCTATTTTTCTTTCGAAGTTAGCCTTGGAGGATTTTATGAGGGACCTTAGTTTCTTACTGATACTGATCAGGGATGTCTTTCCTTCTTGGGATTTGCTTTTTTACTGAACTAGTTTCCTCCTTCTATTGTATAGCCTGTTTATGGCAGGGGTCCACCAGACTTGTTTCCTTCTTTTAGGGGAGTGAGTCTTGGTTTTGCTAGGGATGGCACGGTCCATGCATCCTTGTAGGTGCTCATAGAGTGCATTTGTAAAGGTTCCTGCATCTTGGACACTGTTATCCTTTAGCGTGGGGGCTGTGAAACTTACCACCTCTGTCTTAAGTAAGGTGAAGTTTGCTATAGAAAAGTTTTTCACTGTGGTTTCCTTTGTTGGAGGTGGTGGTGTGGTGTGGACATCCAGAGTGATTAGTTTATGGTCGGATCTAACCAGTGACGGGTTGACCTCTGGTGTGGAACACCTGTTATCCATGTTGGTGATGACCAGGTCCAATATGTTTTCACCTCTGGTAGGGGAGTTTACCCGCTGATCCAGGGCATTTGAGTTGATAAATTCCAGGAAGCACTGGACCTGGGAGTTTGTACTTGAGTAATTTTCCCAGTTAACGGTAGGGTAATTGAAATCACACAATATCAGGGTGTTTGGTAGGACCTTTATGTTTTCCAGTGTCTCCAGAAAGGTGGAGTGGTGGTCCTGGGTCATGGAGGGTGATCTGTAGTAGGCCACAATTTGCATTGCAGATTTGCCTGATGTTAGTTGCACATGGATGATCTCGGAGGTATCATGCTGCATCATTAACCTGGAGGTGTAGATATCCTTGATGAATATGGATACACCCCCTCCTTTTGAGTTTTGGTCCATGTTCTGTGGCCGAAATGTGTGGTATGAGTTGTAGCTCGGTAGTGCTGGGGTGCTCTGTGGAGCCTTGAACCAGGTTTCAGTTACTGCACAGATGTTGACGTTCTCCATACTGAGGAGTGCTTCGAGCACATGCATTTTGAAATTTAAACTCCTGGCGTTGAGTAGCATAACCCTCATTTTTTATTTGTGCTGTTTACAGAGGTGGGTTTGACTTTTGAGCCTTGCCTAAAAAAGGCACTATGGGGGCAGCAACAGCCTTGGCCAGTATTTGAAAGCAAGGGGTGACAGGTGCAAGCCGTCTCTTGTGAAGCAACGTGGCCTGTCAAACATGTCATCCCAGGCTGACAGACACTGGATCCCCTTTGAATGACACCAGAAGCTTAGCCAATTGTTGAAATTGATAATTTTTTCTTTATACTGCGGTATCATTCTTGGTGAGGGCAGGATGCTACTCAGGGTCAGGGTTATACCCGCCTGGGCTACATGATCAGAGAGCTGTTCTATGTCTCTTTCCATGTAGTCCAGGGAGGTACGTCTCAGGTCATTCACACCATTTCTTCATACTCAATGTTAGTATAATTTTATGTAACATTTCTATTAAATCTTGTTGTACAACTTCAAGCCATATCTTATTATTTACCATAATTACCAAATTAGCAGTGTAATTAAAACGGGTAGATGCAATTCATTTATAAAGTATTTCCCTACAGCTAGCATGATGCAAATAAGTTCTGTTATTACTAAATTCATGACAAGACAAACAAGAAAAGAACTGATGGGGCATCTTTGTTTGACTCCTTTGTTTAACTTAATACTGTTTCCAAGCCAGCCATAAACCAAAGTTTTTATCAAAATATTATCATGGACCCCATTCAAAAGTATTGAAATTTTCTTTGGTATTTTATACGAAGACAGACTATGCCATAACTGAATGTGTTTCATACTCTCTTAGGTTTTTGTTAAATATTACAGGCAACTCAATTTCCATCAGGTTTTCACAGTTTGATGCCTTTCATTACTTCTTTGACCAAAACTAGCATTTATTTAATAGTTTTCCTTTAATACCATACATACTGTTTTATAGTACTTCTGATAATACTTTTTCAGATCTGTGTTGGTATATAGCCATCACAAATTTATATCAACACTGTATGCTGTAATGGGTCTCCAATTTAAGTCTCTTTTAGCCCCCTTTTTCACATATATTTTATCACACTAATACATACTTTTAGGAACTAAGCCAGAATCTTGAACCATGGGTATTTTTCAAGTCATGGGCCCCCCATACACACTTTTAGGGGGGATAATGCATAAGTGCACATGTTCATTTAAATTCATCTTCCTGATTTAAGATCATTCAAATGATGTCACTGTAATCCACCAATGCCCATACCAATCACTTTTAGCCATGTGACTATATACACCTCATATGTCAGACTGAGATAAAAATAAATGGCCACAATAAACTTTTCCAACAAGCTTCACAGAAATGTATACTAGTCCTGCAAACCCAGACTAATGACTGTTCAACTTAATTATGAAAACAGGGCATGCTATTCTCATCCATAGAAAGCCACCATACTCAGCAGTCAGAGCCCCATTGTTGACTGTGTACATTTACAGATATCTGATTGTGGTAAAATAATAATTATGGTCAGTATAATGTATTTCAGTTTTGTTTTAAACATGTTTGCGGCAGTGCAGGTATTCCAATATATTTTAACCTGATCAAACAACAAGTATGTAGGTTACTTTCATCGACAGGCATCCCCTCTCACTCAACCAATAGATGTTTTCACATTGCTGTGTACACCTCATCTGATTGTGGTATAATACCTCTCAACCTCTTACAGACAGGGCAAAGCCAAAAGAATGGGGGATAAAGGCCCAGAATTAGGGACAAATTTTAAATTTTACAGTTATATAATTAAAGTTGCTAGAATAAAAGTTTTTACATTAGTATACATTTTCTGATGAACATGAAGTCTGAAACTCAAATGTTTGTTATTTAGAGGCTGAATTATTTGACACATTGCCAGAAAAAAAATACAATGTTATGAGTAACAAGTCAAAATGAGGAAAAGTCAGAGACATACCACAAACTCACAGAATTTTTTAGCCTGGTTTCACAGATGCAGTACCCGAAGCTTATTTCATACAAAAGTATGCAAGTCCTGTAAAGCTAGAATGGAAGCTGAGCAAATGACAAGTGGATAAAAAGCTTTCACCCACAGCCAGCATAATCCCATTTATTGATTGCAATTCTTAATGACTTAGCAGAAAAACACACATTTTATGAGGTATAGACCAGAAATATGAGACAAAGTCAGGTACATTTTCCAAATCATGAACAGCTTCAACTTGGCTTCATACAAAGAGCATCTGGGTAGTCAACATTTCAGTTTAATTCATACAAATGTATACTAATCCTGTAATACCAGACTATAAGCAGGGCAAGCAACAAGAGAGAAAGTTGCAGACTGAAAATATTAGCAAAGACAAGGGCATTCAATGAAATCAGGGACAATTTCAAATTTGTTTCACACAAAGATGGGCCACAGAGTAAACATTACAATTTATTTAAAACAAATGAATAAAAGGACAAGTTGCTTTCATTCACAGCACAGGTAGACATCCCACCCACAAAAAAGGAGAGAGAATAAATATGCCAAATTATTTCACACAAATGCAAACTAGACCTTAATATCATGCTTTAGACTAAGCAAATGAAGAAGGCAAACTGCATTCATCCACAACACAGCTAACCTCACACTCTAGTTGCCTGCCAGCATATTAAAAATATTTCAATTTATTTCACAGAGATATAAACTAGACCACAAAATAGCCTATAATCCCAGACTTTTAACTGAAAAAAATGAAGAAGGCAAGTTGCTTTCATGTATAGCACAACTAGCCCCCTACCCCTAAAACAAAGCTGGTTTAAAAAACACAACGGTGTAAATAACTGCTGCAATAACTTAAACTATATGGTTGTATCCTGCCAAGTACATAACAGACAGACAGCTTCCAAAGCTGCAGGACACCTTCCACATGCTCAAACTATTAACTTCATCTGATCTGACTAAAAGTCAGATTTGGGTGCCAAGTCCTTCAGAGTTTATATACCAATGGAGAGAGGGAGGCTAATACCCTGGGAAGGACAATGCTAGGAAAAAAATACATGTCTACACCCTACCATAAAATAATAAAAAATAAGGGGGAAGGAGGGAGGTACTGGCTACTGCAGCAGTGATCATTCAAAGATCTACTGCTATAGTAAGTTTACTTACCCAACTGTACCATGTTCTTCATACTGATCACTGCTGCAGTAGTCAAAGCTACGTAAGTAGATTAATACAACTTAAACTGGCAGGAGTACAGTGAAAGTCCAGGAGCCCCTGGAAAATGCTCCTAGCAAAGCCTGTCCTACAACTGGAGAAGGAATGTGGTTTATAGTACTTAGTATAAGTATGCACAGTGGACTAAGCTGTCGTGTCTAGAATTCTTCAAGAATCCAACCGTTCCAAAAAGCTACAGATGATGCCAAGGCCCTGGTAGAATAAGCCTTGACACTGCCTAGAATAGTTTTGTTGTGGTGGAAGTAACAAAAACTAATAGCATGAAACAGACATTTGGAAATAGTTTAACACTTGCCCCTCTTTCTTACCTTCACAAGAAATGAACAACTGATCAGTACTGCTGAAAAATTTTGTTCTGTCAAGATAGTACTTAAGTTGTCTGTGGACATCTAATGTTTGAATTTTCCTTTCTCTCTCGTTTTAGGTTCTGGAAAGAAGACAGGGAGATGGATAGCTTGGCTTAAATTAAATTAAGATAACAATTTCAGCTTAATGTAAGGATTAGTTCTTAAAGAAATCTTCTGTTTTTAAAAAAATGAGATAAGGCTGACCCACCAAAACAGCTTGCAACTTAGATACTCTTTTTGCACAGGTCAGAGCAAAAAGTAAAACTGTTTTCCTTTTCAAGAACTTCAAGTCAATTTGATGACCTAGTTCAAATGGAAATAAAGAGTTATTTTTTTCTAACACAAAATTAATTTCCAAAGGAGGAACCACCCATTTTCTAGGAGGCCTCTTATACAACACCCCATTCAAAAATGTTTTCATATGAGACTACATTTAAAGAGGGGGATCCACATGCAGACATGCTGAAATGGCTGAAAAATGAACCATGACTGAGGAGTAAGCCAGGCACCAGAATAGCAACTTACACAAAATTTCAAAAACAGTGAAACACTATCCCTGAATGACAGCTGGTTCTTTTATTGGCTCCAGCTAGAAAACCTTTTCCTTTTGCTAATATAGGATTTTTAGTAGCAGGTTTACTTACCTCCATTAATACCTGCTGCACATCCTCATAAGGTATTAATTTTATCATCCAAGACATCAGTTGCAGTGGTTTGCATTAGGATATATCAAACACCCCTGGTCTAGTGTGAGGAAGCTTGTGGTATTTGCCTCTGGTCACTTCCTGAAGAAGCTAGAACCACTTTTGCCTGGATCAGAAGGGAGTCACCACAATGATGCCTGGGGAGTCCTTCTGGATATTAGTGGGAAGAGTTGAAGAACATACAGCAGCAATGTTCTTCATAATGACCAGGTGCAGTAGCCTAAGCTATATGAGTTGCATCTTGCATGGGATATAACAGCTGGCCAGCTTCCAAAGCTTCATGGCACCTTCCATGCACCAAAATCATTAGTCAGTTTGAGCTGAGCTGACTAAAAAGACTGGTTTGGGTGTCAGGTTCTTCAAAACTTTCCTGTTGCTGAGAAGAGCACTCCTTTGCAGTCTTTCATGGATTGATGGTCAGCTAATGCTGTTCCGTTGCTGGGCAGATACGTTCCCTTGGTAAAAATCTTCCATATTACCTTTTTGTTGTTTAATACTATACTTATGTGAAAAACAACTGTTTTAAAGCTATTTAAAAGTACTTTTATTGACTGTCACATTATCTGTATCTATCTATGTACGTATGTATATATATATATATATATATATATATATATATATATATATATATATATATAAAATCACTACTAAATCCCAAATACTTACAATACCGAAGACCGGAATCCCGAGACCAGATACCCAAAAGACGAGAAGATAAGACCAGAAGCGCGAAATTTAAAATACTGAACACTACACTAAACATACACCACACACATACACATACACACACCTTCACCCAAAACACAAACACACAAACCTACACTACATAAAAGCAAGGGGGCAAGCCCCCCTGTACCCCACATCCCCCTACTTAAATATTCTAACTCCAAGGTCGCACTATACAGACAGAAGAAAATGCCACCACACACCTACATTCCCTGCACACACACACACACACACACACACACACACACACACACACACACACACACACACACACACACACACACACACACACACACACACACACATCACAGTCACAACACACACTTACACACACACTAAAGCCCTAACCAACACAACCAAACATACTTACCTAACCTCCTGACATCTCTGTACTTCGCAATTTTGAAATTTGCGCTTCTAGTCTTCCGGTCTTCTCATCTTTCGGGTATCTGGTCTCGGGATTCCGGTCTTCGGTATTGTAAGCATTCGGGATTTAGTAGTGATCCCATATAGATATATATATATATATATATATATATATATTTATGTATA